>NC_069500.1:283967611-284267611 GCF_027579735.1 Bombina bombina
CTCTCTTTGTATGCAAATTATTATGACCCTGGGGAAGTCTCCCTATGGGTGATGGGGGAAACCAGACGTGGACTCCTTGCCCAGTGTGCTTAGAGGAATGTGGCTGCACCTCACTGACGAGGCCCATAGGAGGCCGAAACGATCGTCTGGGGTTGTCATGTTCCTTGTTCAGAGGAGAATTGCCTGGTATTTCGGGGCTGGACTGACCTTACTTGGCAGGATCAGACTGATATACTACAGGAAAGTTTTCTTCTGTGAAAAGCACACTGGTCTAAAAGAGGCTGCTTCCGGGTGGTAAATCGCCATAGAACAAGCCACTGAGCTGTTGTTCGTTCCTGGTAGAGCGCTTCTCTCTTTGTATGCAAATTATTATGACCCTGGGGAAATCTCCCTATGGGTGATGGGGGAAACCAGACGTGGACTCCTTGCCCAGTGTGCTTAGAGGAATGTGGCTGCACCTCACTGACGAGGCCCATAGGAGGCCGAAACGATCGTCTGGGGTTGTCATGTTCCTTGTTCAGAGGAGAATTGCCTGGTATTTCGGGGCTGGACTGACCTTACTTGGCAGGATCAGACTGATATACTACAGGAAAGTTTTCTTCTGTGAAAAGCACACTGGTCTAAAAGAGGCTGCTTCCGGGTGGTAAATCGCCATAGAACAAGCCACTGAGCTGTTGTTCGTTCCTGGTAGAGCGCTTCTCTCTTTGTATGCAAATTATTATGACCCTGGGGAAGTCTCCCTATGGGTGATGGGGGAAACCAGACGTGGACTCCTTGCCCAGTGTGCTTAGAGGAATGTGGCTGCACCTCACTGACGAGGCCCATAGGAGGCCGAAACGATCGTCTGGGGTTGTCATGTTCCTTGTTCAGAGGAGAATTGCCTGGTATTTCGGGGCTGGACTGACCTTACTTGGCAGGATCAGACTGATATACTACAGGAAAGTTTTCTTCTGTGAAAAGCACACTGGTCTAAAAGAGGCTGCTTCCGGGTGGTAAATCGCCATAGAACAAGCCACTGAGCTGTTGTTCGTTCCTGGTAGAGTGCTTCTCTCTTTGTATGCAAATTATTATGACCCTGGGGAAGTCTCCCTATGGGTGATGGGGGAAACCAGACGTGGACTCCTTGCCCAGTGTGCTTAGAGGAATGTGGCTGCACCTCACTGACGAGGCCCATAGGAGGCCGAAACGATCGTCTGGGGTTGTCATGTTCCTTGTTCAGAGGAGAATTGCCTGGTATTTCGGGGCTGGACTGACCTTACTTGGCAGGATCAGACTGATATACTACAGGAAAGTTTTCTTCTGTGAAAAGCACACTGGTCTAAAAGAGGCTGCTTCCGGGTGGTAAATCGCCATAGAACAAGCCACTGAGCTGTTGTTCGTTCCTGGTAGAGCGCTTCTCTCTTTGTATGCAAATTATTATGACCCTGGGGAAGTCTCCCTATGGGTGATGGGGGAAACCAGACGTGGACTCCTTGCCCAGTGTGCTTAGAGGAATGTGGCTGCACCTCACTGACGAGGCCCATAGGAGGCCGAAACGATCGTCTGGGGTTGTCATGTTCCTTGTTCAGAGGAGAATTGCCTGGTATTTCGGGGCTGGACTGACCTTACTTGGCAGGATCAGACTGATATACTACAGGAAAGTTTTCTTCTGTGAAAAGCACACTGGTCTAAAAGAGGCTGCTTCCGGGTGGTAAATCGCCATAGAACAAGCCACTGAGCTGTTGTTCGTTCCTGGTAGAGCGCTTCTCTCTTTGTATGCAAAGCAAATTATATATTCTTGATCCTGATGAGGCTGCACAACAGCGCCTTATGATTAATGAAAATGCAAATTGCAACCCTGAATTAATGACTTAGTTCAGTTCTTTTATAGCTTTAAACAATCCTTTTGATGAAGCATGCAAAATGTTGTATGAAGTAGAACAGGAATTCTTAGAAGATGCATCTCAAAATGGTGTTACACCTGCAACTGTGACAATGGCAATTGTACAAGATCGTAAAAATGATCAACGTAGATATAATGCTCCTCGATTTAATGAGGTAGCTATTATTTTTTCAAAATGAAGATGCTGAACCTCCTCTTGAGAGAGATCTTATTATTCATTGTCGAAGTCCTAACAATAAAAAACCCCCAGAAAGGATAAGTATTTTAGATCCAAATTTGGAGCCAATGTTTTATCCACTTCTTTTCCCTTTTGGGGACCAAAGTTGGTCACCTAAAATTAAATTTAATTACAACTCTACTATTGTTAGAAATATAAGAAACCAATCCTTAGCAAAGCCAAGAGAAAGGGTCACACAAATGCAATTTTATGGGTACATACTTTCCATCCAAGATGAGTTTAACCCATTTCTGAGTGCTGGCAAATTGACTCAGCAGTACTTTGTAGATGCATATGTTAAGACAGAAGATAGTCGTTTAAACTATGCTAGACAAAATCAGTCAACATTGAGGGTTGAAAAGTATACAGGTGTCATGGACCATCTTCAAAGTGTAGCTGCAGACCAGGGCTTACTTCAAGGCAAAGCAGTTATGCTTCCATCTACATTCCAAGGTAGTCCAAGAAACATGGTACAGAATTACTAAGATGCCATGGCTATTGTTAGAAATTATGGGAATCCTGGTTTGTTCATAACAATGACATGTAACCCAAAATGGTCTGAAATTGTTGTTAATCTAAAAGAAGGTCAAGCAGTTGCATTTCATCATGATTTAGTGGCAAAAGTTTTTCATTTAAAACTTCAAGAACTTCTTGATGATATCACAAAGAAACATGTTTTGGGTAAACCAGCTGCCAAAGTTCATGTTATTGAATTTCAGAAACGTGGATTACCTCATGCACTTGTTTTGCTTAGTTTACCTGCAGAAGATAAGCCTAAAAATGCTGAAGTAATTGATAGCTTTATTGCTGCAGAAATACCTGATATTCAAGTAAATCCCCAGGTTACATGCAATTGTTACCAAGCAAGCACATGATACATGGGCCCTGTGGGGAGCATAATCTAAGATCTCTATGTATGGTTGATGGGGTTTGCGCTAAGCAATTTCATAAATCCTTCCAGGAAGAAACTTTGATGAATGTAGATTGCTATCCACGTTACAAGAGAACCAAAACCTGTTTCTATTGAAATAAATGGTAAAAAAATTGATAACTCTTGGGTTGTACCATACAACCCATACTTGACATTAAAATACAACTGCCATATTAATATAGAAAGTTGTGCTTCCATAAAAAGTGTAAAGTACATATTCAAATATATTTATAAAGGGCATGGCTGCACTAATATTGCAATTAAAGAACATGAAACTCTTCTTCATGATGAGATAACTTCCTTAATGGATTCCAGATATGTCAGTACTCCAGAAGCAGCATGGCGGCTTTTTGGTTTCCATATGCACCATCACTCGCATACCATTGTGCGATTACAAGTTCCCCTTCCTGGAGAACAGTCAGTATATTTTACTGAAGATAATATTGAAACTGCTGTAGAAAGAACACAATGTAGAGACACAACTTTTAATGCTTGGTTTAAGTTAAGCCAAGAAGTTTTGTCAGCTCATGCATATCTTTACACTGATATTCCTCAGCATTTTGTTTTTCATCAAAAGACAACAAAATGGAAAAAAAGAGTACAAGATTGAGCAAATAACACTATTGGTCGCATGTACTTCAGATGTTGAGAGATTTTGTTTACAATTGCTTTTACTTCATGTTAAAGGAGCAACTTCTTTTGAAGATATACGAACAGTTGATGGTGTTCAATTTTACACATTTAAAGAAGCAGCTCAAAAATGTTGTCTTTTTGAAGATGATCAATTATGGGACTTAACTCTTCATGAAGCTGCAAGTGAAATGATGCCTCAACTGCTTACAGAGCTTTTTGCTCATATTTGTGCTTTAGCATCTCCACCAAATGCTAAAGAGCTTTTTGAAAAGTACAAAGAAAAACTCTTTAAAGACTTTTCAAGACACTCTGGTCACACACCAGAGTGCCAAAGTTGTTTAAATTATGCACTTAGAGATATTCAAGATACCTTGATTGTTAATGGCAACAATTGTCAGCATTTTGGTTTACCAAATCCTCCAAACAATTTACCAGAAAATCCCAGAGACCTCTATGATGCTTCTTTTGAAAGTTATACTGGAGTCCAAATGAAGGCATCTTTTAATGACTTTCAAAGAGAAAGTTTTGAAGAAATCATTGCTGCATCAGAAAATGTCAATTTACCACAAAGGTGTTATTTCCTTGATGGTCCTGGTGGTAGTGGTAAAACCTATCTATATAAGACTTTGTTGAGGACATTTAGAGGAAACAGTGAGGTAGCATTACCTGTTGCTTCAACAAGTATTGCGGCAAATTTGCTTGAAGGTGGATGAATATAACCCTCGCAGTTTAAGTTGCCAGTTCCTTTGTTGGATACTTCAACCTCTTCCATGAGGCAAACCTCTAATGATGCACAAATGATTAGTACAGCAAAGATTATTATTTGGGATGAATCTACCATGTCTTCCAGTGATGCACTCAGATGCGTCAACAAACTCCTTCAAGAGCTAATGAATAACAAAAACCTTTTGGAGGAAAAATAATTCTGCTCAGAAATGATTTCAGACAAACTCTTCCTCTTGTTGCACATGGAAGTAGATCAGCTATAGTTGAAGACAGCATAAACATCAATCCACTCTGGCATAAGTTTAAGCTTTTAAAGCTGACAAATAATGTAAGATTTGTTGATCCTGAGTTTAGCTCTTGGCTTCTAAGGCTTGGAGATGGAATACTCACAAACGAGCATGGCTTTCATGAAGAAATCTTTGAAATTCCATCTCAAATCATCTGCAAAGACTCCATTGTAAAGGAGATTTTTTGTGAACTGTTAAAAGATTCTGATGCTTTTAAGTTTGCCAAAATGGCAATTTTTTGTCTAAAAAATAGTGATGTTGATCAATGAAAAAGTTCTTAGTTTGTTAGGTGAAAGCACTGATTCCATTGATGATGAATCACAGGAGGACAGGCATAATTACCAAGTTGAATTTTTAAATGAATTGACTCCTTCTGGAATGCCAGTTCATAAACTCAATCTTAAAATTGGTAGTATTATTATGCTTTTGTGTAACCTTAATACTAAGAGAGTAATGGCACCAGATTGCTTGTCAAAGCTTTGTGTCAAAATTGAATTATTGTTTAAGTATTAACAGGTACCGCTGAAGGGCAAAATGTCTTTATTCCTCGAATAGATTTAGCCCCAAGTAATACAGAACTCCCTTTTGTATTACGAAGAAGGCAATTTCCAGTTACATTTTCTTTCACTATGACTATTAACAAGTCTCAAGGTCAAACTTTAGATAAAGTTGGTATTGCCTGAACCTGTTTTCAGCCATGGTCAGCTATATGTAGCTTTCTCATAAATAAAAAGCTCTGCTGATGCAAAAGTTAAAGTCATAGATGGACGAGAACAAGGCTACTTATTAACAGGAAGTGATGCCTGCTTTACTAAAAATGTTGTCTACAAAGAAATATACTAAAAGTAGACATAATTAGAAGAGCAGCAATTTTGGATATATTTAGGACAGCAGTCCGTCCAAATACGGTGTCACTACACATGTAGCTTAAATATATATATAAAATAGGTGTGACCAAATAGGAACCTAGATTACGAGTTTTGTCGGTAAGGCTGTGCGGTGCTAACGCTCAGTTTCAGCTCACCGCTCACCTACAAACAACGCTGGTATTACAGGTTTTTCCAACCCCAGCGTTAGCCTCTAAAAAGTGAGCGGAGAGCAAAATTTAGCTCCACATCTCACCTCAATACCAGCGCTGCTTACGGTAGCGGTGAGCTGGCTGAACGTGCTCGTGCACGATTTCCCCATAGGAATCAATGGGGCAGAATCGGCTGAAATAAAACACCTGCAAAAAAGCAGTGTTCAGCTCTTAACGCAGCCCCATTGATTCCTATGGGGAATTTTTTTTATGTCTACACCTAACACCCTAACATGAACCCCGAGTCTAAACACCCCTAATATTACACTTATTAACCCCTAATCTGCCGTCCCCGACGTCGTCCCCACCTGCATTATATTATTAACCCCTAATCTGCCGCTCCGGACACCGCCGCCACCTACATTATACTTATGAACCCCTAATCTGCTGCCCCTAACATCGCCGACACCTACATTATATTTATTAACCCTTAATCTTCCGCCCCCAACGTCGCTGCAACTATATTAAATTTATTAACCCCTAATCTGCCGCCACCAACGTCGCCGCCACTACAATAAAGTTATTAACCCCTAAATCTAAGTCTAACCCTAAATCTAACCCCCCCTAACTTAAATATAATTTAAATAAAATTTAATAAAATTACTACAAATAAATAAATTATTCCTATTTAAAACTAAATACTTACCTGTAAAATAAACCTAAGCTAGCTACAATATAACTAATAGTTACATTGTAGCTAGCTTAGGGTTTATTTTTATTTTACAGGCAACTTTGTATTTATTTTAACTAGGTACAATAGTTAATAAATAGTTATTAACTATTTAATAACTACCTAGTTAAAATAAAGACAAAGTTACCTGTAAAATAAACCCTAACCTAAGTTACAATTACACCTAACACTACACTATAATTGTAGTGATAGGGTGTATAGTGGTGGTGATGTCTGGAGTGGCAGATTAGGGGTTAATAAATGTAGGTAGGTGGCGGCGATGTTAGGGGCAGTAGATTAGGGGTTAATAATATTTAACTAGTGTTTGTGATGCGGGAGTGTGGCGGTTTAGGGGTTAATATGTTTATTATAGTGGCGGCGATGTCCGGAGTGGCAGATTAGGGGTTAATAAATATAATGTAGGTGTCAGCGATGTCGGGGGCGGCAGATTAAAAGTTAATAAGTGTAAGATTAGGGGTGTTTAGACTCGGGTTTCATGTAAGGGTGTTAGGTGTAAACTTAAATTTAGTTTCCCCATAGGAATCAATGGGGCTGCGTTACTGAGCTTTACGCTGCTTTATTGCAGGTGTTAGACTTTTTCTCAGCTGGCTCTCTCCATTGATGTCTATGGGGAAATCGTGCACGAGCACGTACAACTAGTTAACCGCTGATTTAAGCAGCGCTCGTATTGGAGTGCAGTATGGAGCACAATTTTGCTCTATGCTCACTTCTTGCCTTTTAACGCAGGGTTTGTAAAAACCTGTAATACCAGCGATGTAGGAAAGTGAGCGGTGACAATAACGTGAAAGTTAGCACCGCACCCCTTATAATGCAAAACTCGTAATCTAGCCGATAGTGTTGCTACATCTGTAGCTTACATCAGCTTAAAAAATAAATAGACTGCCCTCTGGGCAGGCTTATCGCCTAGTAGAGTTATAATACCATTAGCAAACTGCTTTCTCTGATACAGAACTTAAAGGGACAGTCAACACCAGAATTTTTGTTGTTTAAAAAGATAGATAATCCCTTTATTACCCATTCCCCAGTTTTGCATAACCAACACTGTTATATTAATACACTTTTTACTGCTGTGACTATCTTGTATCTAAGCATCTTCTGACCGCCCCTAATCACATGACTTTTAGTTATTATCTATTGACTTGCAGTTTAGCCAATTAGTTCAGTGTCTGCCACAACTCACAGGCGTGATCACAATGCTATCTATATGGTTTACCTGAACTACTCTCCCCTGCTGTGAAAAGCAAATACAGAAGCATGTGATTAGAGGCGGCCTTCAAGGGCTTAGAAATTATCATATTAGCCTTTCTAGGTTTGCTCTCAACTAGAATACCAAGAGAACAAAGCAAAATTGTTGATAAAAGTAAATTGGAAAGTTGTTTAAAATTACATGCCCTATTTGAAAAATAAAAGTTTTTTTGGGCCTTGACTGTCCCTTTAAGTATTTATTCATATTATAAAAATGTATATTGCCCAGTCTCACCATATTGATTTGCATAATCAACAAATGCATGATAAAAAGACAATGTAATTGCACATAGGGGTACGTTTATCAAGTGTCGGGCAGACTTGATCTGTTGCTTCTTAACTTTTGCATCCGCCGCACATTGATAAATGCAGACAGAATACGCTGTCGGCATTTATCATTGCACCAGTAGTTCTTGTGAACTGCTGGTGCAATGCTGCCCCCTGCAGATTTGCAGACAATCGGACGCTAGCATGGGGTGTCAATCAACTCGATCGTATTCGATCAGATTGATTTCTGTCCACCGCCTCAGAGCAGACGGACAAGTTATGGAGCAGCGGTCTTTAGAACGCTGCTTCATAACTTTTGTTTCCTTATGGAGCTTGATAAATTGACCCCCATGTCTGAACTTCAAATGAGTAGTAGATTTTTTTCTGTCAAATTTCAAAAAGTTCTGTCTACTTCCATTCCCCCTGTATCATGTGACAGTCATCACCCAATCACAAATGCACATACGTATATTTTGTGAATTCTTGCACATGCTCAGTAGGAGTTGGTGACTCAAAAAGTGTAAATTTAAAAAGAATGCTCACATTTTGTTAATGGAAGTAAACTGCAACGTTTTTTAAAATTGAATGCTCTATCTGAATCATGCAACTTTAATTTTGACTTAAGTATCCCTTCAACTGCTCATTGCCCTATGGTCAGCCTAACTCCTGTTGTATATAATTTGAAATGCTATCCTTTAGTTTGCTCTATTATTCGGTATACGTAATCTGTCTTTAAATTGTTAACTTAGTTGCTAGAGCAAGATGGCTTTTTATAAGACTATTGTCATTTCAGTCTTCTAAGACATTTTATTAAACTCAATTTCCTTTAGAGTATCGGGATTTGCAGATGCTTTACTGCCTATGCAACTATTTTAATTCCTTTATCTCTTTTTCATTTTAATATGCAAATCTATATAACAACGGTGTCATAATTTCGTATTTGTTCTTCCAAAGCTCATTGAACTCATACTGTACCTTATATTTCTTAAAAAAAATGTTTTTAGACAATCTTCTTTTTTCTTCTTCTCTCTAGTCATAAAGGAACAGTAGAAACTTGCTAAATCTCAAATGGTTAAGTTTTTCATGAGTAAATCAATATCCTTTCAGCAGCTTCCAGAATTATTTGCATTATCACGCACAATGACAAAGCCAGTTATGCTAAAAATCCGTTATATGAGGTATACTTATTTATTTTCCTCACTTGATTTTGCCCAGTGTTTGAAAGGGACACTAAACACTAATGAAGACTCAATATAGTGATTCATTCAAGCCAAAGATTAACTGGGGAATAATTTACAGATATATATCATTTAAATATTTCAATAGTATGTGGTATTTTTTTATTGTCCATATACATGTGTGCAGGGCCGTCTTTAACACAGGGCAAAAGGGGCAGCTGCCCAGGGCCCAGTCTTTGTTGTGGGGCCCAAGAGTCCTAAAATGGTTCATGCCAGTCTGCTGATGTCCGTCCTAATACTGTCACAGTCAAATGTTCTCTGCTTATATTTGTTTGTGAGAAATGGTGCCAGACTGTGCTGGGATCATGTGACATGCCACAGCTAGCTTTTAGATGTACACTGTGCAGCACTGAATGCTAAGCCCTAACTCGGCATCCAGCCAATCATACTGTATAAGAAAAGGATCTGCTGGGGTTACCACTGTTACCAGGTAACTGCTCTGGTGGTGGGGATTGTTCAGGGTAGGGCATACTGTAGGCGCATGCAGCAAAAAGCTGGAGCGGCAGGCACGTTAGGATTTGAACATCTGTGCAGCTGCAGACACTGCTCTCTTCCGTCTTGAGGCACACATGCATTGTATTTGTAATATTGGATTATATAGAGTGTGTACATAAATTTGTGTGTGCTCTGTAGTGTGTGTTTGTGTGTACATGAATATGTGTATGCTCTGGAGAGTGTGTGTGTACATGTATATGTGTATGCTCTGGAGAGTGTGTGTGTGTACATGTATATGTGTATGCTCTGGAGAGTGTGTGTGTGTACATGTATATGTGTATGCTCTGGAGAGTGTGTGTGTACATGTATATGTGTATGCTCTGGAGAGTGTGTGTATGTACATGTATATGTGTATGCTCTGGAGAGTGTGTGTGTGTACATGTATATGTGTATGCTCTGGAGAGTGTGTGTGTGTACATGAATATGTGTGTGCTCTGTAGTGTGTGTTTGTGTGTACATGTATATGTGTATGCTCTGGAGAGTGTGTGTGTACATGTATATGTGTATGCTCTGGAGAGTGTGTGTGTGTACATGTATATGTGTATGCTCTGGAGAGTGTGTGTGTGTACATGTATATGTGTATGCTCTGGAGAGTGTGTCTGTGTACATGTATATGTGTATGCTCTGGAGAGTGTGTGTGTGTACATGTATATGTGTATGCTCTGGAGAGTGTGTGTGTGTACATGTATATGTGTATGCTCTGGAGAGTGTGTGTGTGTACATGTATATGTGTATGCTCTGGAGAGTGTGTGTTTGTGTGTACATGTGTATGCTCTGTAGTTTGTGTTTGTGTGTACATGTGTATGTGTATGCTCTGGAGAGTGTGTGTGTATATGGGTTAGGAGAGTTTGGTATGTTAGGCATTCCCTTGGTATTCATGAAAGTGGTAATTTTGCTGTACAGTGGCTGTCTAAACAATAAATATGTAGTGAATATCCCAAAACTGGTGAGATGCTTTTACTGGGGCCCAAAATAAATTCTTGCACCGGGGCCCTTTAGACATTAGGTCCGACACTGATTTTTACTATGCAATGCCATGCATTGCATTAAATATTTATGTACTTAAAAAAATATATAAATAAATTAAAAACCGACATTTAATTAATTAGTAAATATTTTAAATTAATCTACAATGGTCTACAATGGAGGAATTTATATATTTATTTACTTATTAGTACTGCTTAGGTCCAGTTTCACATATTGCAATTTATTTCATATTTTTTTGAAAATGATTAACCCAACAGTGGATGATCCACTGCTGGGCTAATCATTTAAAAAAAAATAAAAAAATGATTTAGTTGTTTTTTGGGGTGTTGGGGTGGAGAGCGAAATTGCATGGGTGGGGGGCCCAAGTAAATGTTTGCCCAGGGCCCAGTCAGTATTAAAGACGGCCCTGCATGTGTGCTGCTATTTTATAACCTAGGTTTCCTTCTCTGATGACCACAAGCCCACTTTGAATTAAGTGGGAAAAGGGAGCTCACTATCTCACATCATAATAATCAATCAATATGTTAAAAAGTCCACTTGTAAATGTAAATCTTCAAAGTCCTTGGATAACTTCTCTAGGCTATGTCCTCCTCAAACATCAAATGGTGGTCCCACTTGTTATTAATTAATCTAGAAGAAGAAAAAAAAAACATAGGGGGCGACCACATTGTGTGCCAAATGGAACCTTAGAGTCTAACAGCTAAATCACTCAATGGATCCCAAACACTGTATACAATGTAGCTTGTTTATTATTGTTAAAGTCCTAATGCATGCAAAAGGACCTTATATTAAAATATAAAATCAACATAAAACACTACAAAAGCAACATGCTTCTCAGCTCTACAAGCAGCTGTTTCATCAGGCTATACACCACTGCAAATACTAAGATTAAAAATACCCATATCATTAACATAATAAATTAATACCAGAAGGATTTTTACATCATCAAAGTGCTACAATAAATCATTCATTCTTACCTATGTACATACTCAGTATGAACTGGCTCCCCAGAAAGTGTGCATATAAAAAGACTGGCTACAATTTGATAATTGAGGTAAATTGTAAAGTCTCTTAAAACTGCATGCTCTATATGAATTATGAACATTTTAATTTTGATTATGTGTCCCTTTAAATTACAGGAAAAGAGTGTAAAATCCATTATAAAAATGTTCTCCTACACATAGTAATCATTTTATATTACAAACTTAAACTATTTCCATTTTACATGCAGTTTAGTGTCCCTTTACCTATAATATGGTTACTATTCACAGTAGTTCTCCTTAACAAAATGTAATAATATAAGTTTAAAATTAGAATACCATTTTAGGAAATCATGTAAAAAGGTACATGGTACAACAATCCCAGTATTATGTGCAATGTTGTGTTTTGTTCTTTTTGTTAATTTTTGGACTTTCTACTACCTTCTCAAACTAGACTATAACACAGAATGGGAAAGGATCATTATTGCCATGACACCAATGCTGCCTTCCAGTCTCAGCTTATATTAGAGGTTAGTGCATGGGGCTGGGAAGGCAGCATTGATCTAATAACAGCAGTGTGAGATTTGCCGTTGTTATATTCACTATGTGAGAGCATGTTTCCTGCGATGAGCAGAATTTTGGAATATAATGTTAAATAATATTAGAAATTCAAGTAAATTCTTAAAGAATTTTTCATTTTGAGTGACAACTTAAAAGCTGTTTATAGGATAAGTTGTTTGCCTCCTACATAATTATTCACAATTGTAATATTGTGTTTATTGAGCTGTCCATAACAGCTTTGAAAATGTTTCATTCTCCTTCATATCCTTACAAGGTTTCTTTATGGAAATAAAACATTTCCTGTAAAATTTTGATATTCTGTGACAGTTACTATGGATTTACATTATCATAAAAATCAATAGCATATACTGTTATTTTATTTTAAATTATAACTATGGTGGTGGATTGTTGTGAAATATTGTCTTGAGTGATATCAAGCTGGGTCTTTATATCTGAGGTATGATATACAATTTTCTTATGCATCATAGCTGTGTATTATTCCACTAATAGATGTTGCTCTATATTATAACTTTAACAAAACAATGATATCAGCAGGTGTTTTTCATCTTTCAACCTTTTCCTATGTGGCAGCAAGTTCTTCATTGTCAAATTCTTCACCTTCAATACAACGTTATGTGACCTCTGGGGTTGCATCACACTTTTGTCATGTTTCTGTTACATTATTGCTAGAGGTTTCAGAATATAATCTTATTCAGGTTGGTTTCCTTGCAAAGACATAATAGAGAGTGATTAATGATATCACCAGTTATTGAGAAAAAAAAATGTTATTTAGGAAAAAGTTATTCTATATAGTAATGAGCTTTTGCCATAAAGGTACATTTTCAAATAACAGATTTTTAAGTAAATTAAGGTAAATACAATAATTGCTTAAAAACATAATCTAACCAAAGAAATTGTAAGACAATTCATTATTCTAAACAGTTTTGTATACTTTTACATACCAGGACTCTAATACGTGCAATGTTTTCTTCTGCTGAGGATCCAAACACTTTTGACATGGAATTTCTTAAAAATTCTCTCCAATAGTTGATGGCGACTTTATCAGCAGGATCACCACCTGTTTATTTGTTTTCTTTTTTGGTTATATTTTATTATGAACATGGTTCATTTTTCTTATTGTAATACTTTTTAATTTCTTAAGATAGTCAGTCAATATCCCATGAAACGATAGATGGTAATTGCACTCTTAAACCAAACCGTTCAATACCCCAACAAGTAATAACTGAGAAGATAAATACATTTAAAAAAATCTTTCTTTTAGAAATATGTGCAAATGTTGGCTTATCTTTACCTACTATGTTTTCTACATTTGTGTCATATATTTTTTTTAATTAAACATTTGTTGCAAAAATATTTTATCAACATTTGTTGCTCTGTTGTTGGTCACCTCAAACCAATATATTTTCATGATACAATGCCAATGCTAAACATATATAGGTTTATTAATAACATTTACGTTTTTATATCATACTGTAATATTGGTGATTACGTTTTATGGCTATGTCAATAATTTTTATCAGGGAATTTCACTGCATTTTCTTTTAGGTCTGAAACCTCAGGGTAACATTCTTGCAAATACATTCTTCTACTTTTTTTAAATATTAGTATTTTAATTTGTGCCAATCCAAAATACCTTCCATACCAAGAAAATTGTGTTATAGAAAATAATGCTGTCCTTCTTCATATGACATTTTGGGGCCCATTTATCAAGCTCCAAACGGAGCTTGAACGGCCGTGTTTCTGGCGAGTGTTCAGACTCGCCAGAAACACCAGTTATGAAGCAGCGGTCTAAAGACCGCTGCTCCATAACCCTGTCCGCCTGCTCTGATGAGGCGGACAGGAATCGCCGGAAATCAACCCGATCGAGTACGATCGGGTTGATTGACACCTCAGCAGGGGGCAGCGTTGCACCAGCAGCCCTTGTGAGCTGCTGGTATACTGTTAAATGCGAATAGTGTATTATTTGCTTTGTTCCTTTGTTGTTCTTTGTTGAAAATCATACCTAGATATGCTCAGTATCAAAATGCACTATTGAGAGCTAGCTGATGATTGGTGAATGCACATATATGCCTCTTGTCATTGTCTCACCCAATGTGTTCAGCTAGCTCCCAGTAGTGCAATACTGCCCCTTCAACAATAGATACCAAGATAATTAGGCAAATTTGATAAAATAAGTAAATTGGAAGTTGTTTAAAATTGTATAGTCTACGTGAGTCTTGAAAGAAAAAACTGACTGCTGAGCAAAGGATTGCCTTGCATTCCCTTATCGTGCCCTTGCCCCTTCTTCTGCAAATACTTGGCCTTATCTACCTTTTCCATCTGCTTGCCCTTACCTGACCATATTTACTAAAGGCCAAACCTGTACCTGCTGGCCATTTCTGCTTAGAACGTGCCTGTTTTTTATTCCTGCCTTGTCCTACCTAACTATGGCATAGTATCTGTGGACCATACCTGTAGATATTACCTGCTAAGATACTGCTCATTTATAGTATCTGTTTGCCATAACTGTCTATAGTGCCAGCTAAGTAATCCCTGGACATTTCCCATCTATAGCAGCTGTAGTCATACAGGTCTGTAGTGCCTGCTGACCCTCTTATTGTACTTCCCCAGCCCTTACACATCTATACCTGTGGGCATACTTACTAATATTACCTGCCACAACTGCCTATAGTACCTACTAACTATAATATCTTTTTTTCCCCTGCCAGACCCTTACCTGTCTATAGAAGCTTTGCCCATACCCGTTTATACCACTTATTATTGTGGGTCTTATTGTATCTACTTGTCTATAGTGCTTGCAGGCCACACCTGACTATAATACCTGCTGGCCACATTGGTTTATTGTACATGCTTTTTTCTTATTGTTTGCCTATTGTCAGCTGGTATCTCCTGTACCTGTTATCCTATAAAGACTAGAACGTTTTACCTGACCTGTCATCCTATCCATAAGCTACTTACCATAGACTCCAGCTACTCAGTCTGTTACAGAAATCGGTCTATGTTTAGCAGAATGATTTAGACTAAGGCAATTTTACACTGTTTATGTTATACAGATGTCAATTTATGTAAGAGATATTATAACAAAGTAGATGAGAATACATGCTCATTCATTTTTCTCTAAGTAATGTGTTCATGATATAAGAGAAGCACTCTTAAGCAACTCCAATTGTTTTTCCCAGCATTACCTGGTACACAACATGACAAAGCCTCTTTTTATTATATTGGCTCCTTAGCCAATATAAATTTTATAGAAATGGTCAATAATTGATGTTTTGCATTTACTAGGATTTCTATTTTTCTTTGAGCAGTTTTCTCTCTCTCTCTCTCTCTCTCTCTCTCTCTCTCTCTCTCTCTGTATGTAGTAATGAATATATATATATATATATATATATATATATATATATATATCTTTATAATCTGCTCTCTAACATAGTAACATAGTAACATAGTAGATGAGGTTGAAAATAGACCGAAGTCCATCGAGTTCAACTCTAAGGAATACATTATCTCATTAGAGAGATGTAGCAGTCATTTTTTATTTTACTGATGCACAAATATTGTGTTTTTATCCACATACATAGAAGGACTAAACTTATAAATATTGAAGATATTTTTTTTTATCCATACTGGATCGCTAGCAAAACTTTGGGCTTTCATACTCCCCAAAGGATTTCAAATGATGTCATGGGTTTGGCATTGAATGTTTGGCCTTATTAAAATCTAATTCTAACCCAATGAACTAGCAGCATTTTGATTAGGAAAGAAGGTGAATGAATTGTGAATTTCCCAGGATGCCTAAACATCATGTGAGCTGAAATAATACACTCTGAACAATAACAGCTTTATTAAAGAGCTATCACATTTTGTCCTTAGCCTGTAATACAGCACATTTCTCATGAACTGTTGGTAACTGCCTGAAGGCTAACTATTCCCAGAAAGTGAAAATATAAAGCAGCTACTCTTCATTAGATGTTGTTATTGGCAAGGCACCTAATAGCTTTATGTATTTTCTCATACAGTAACTGTTAACTTTATGAATGTGCAGTGTAGAATAACTTCATGCAGTGTAGGATATAAAATATCTGATTAAACATCTAGTACTTAGAACTCTTTAAATTGTTTTAACTAGAACTGGTAATTCAATGTTTTGTTAATTATTGATATTTATATTAACAGTATTAGTAAATAGTATAGGCAGGTAATTGTGGTGCCTATATCTATCTATCTATCTATCTATCTATCTATCTATCTATCTATCTATCTCTCTCTCTCTCTCTCTCTCTCTCTCTCTCTCTCTCTCTCTCTCTCTCTCTCTCTCTCTATATATATATATATATATATATATATATATATATATATATATATATATATATATATATACAGTATATATATATTACAAACAGAATATTGCAAATAGTGGACTCCACAAGTGAATCACACTAATGCAAACTGAGTTGCGAACACTTTCAACAAATCGTTACAAAAATAGAATGTATCACAATTGTAATGCAAATAATAAGCTGCTAAATAATAAAGAGCTATGCGGTCACAAAAATTAGATGTAACTAAATAGGACCAGACTAATTTTCTGGAATATAAAGTATGTATATAACACAGTAATAATAATAAGCTTGAAATATAATAATAATAAGCTTGAAATATAATAATAAAATATTCAAAAGAAAGTCTTATCCTTTAGTTGATGTTACAGGAACAAATTTCAGGAGAGATGAGTTCAGTGCTGCTCGTCAAAAACCACTCAAGGTTCTGATTGGGTGATGACGTACAGTTGCAAATATCTAAAAAAACAAGCACACAGAGACACCTCTCATGGTGCAAATCAATTTAATTTTATACAAACATATATAAAAACATAGAGCTTTAGGGTAATCCCTACTCACAAGTAAAATCTCAATCGAATGAGGTAAGTTGAAGCAGATGGATTTCAAAGTGTCCCCACTTATAACAGGTATATCACCAGGCTGTGGTCCCAGGGTGAAGTGTCCAGATCTAATCGTGATCCCCTGTAAAGTACACAGACTGTCCTGTTCTGCTAGTCAGTGCTAAAATACCACTGCTAAATTTGGGAGCTTAAAAAAACGCTGTGAGTCTCCGTGAAGTACACAGAACTCCGCTTCAGCGTGTGTATCGAGATTGACGTAACGTGGGCATGGCCATATATATATATATATATATATATATATACAGAATATATCCAAACTTACATACCATACCACTTGTGTATGTGCAATGCATTTGTTTTGATGCCCCTCAATTGTGCCTGTGGGTAATATGTATGAATCATTCTGTTAACAGGGTTTACATAGAACCTATTCTAGGAAAAAATATTATGCTATTATAGATGTATATTATATTAGGTAGGTTTTATGATTTTGAATATTCTTTTTTTAATGTTATTGATTTTATTAAATGTAGTAGTCATATTTATTTTGATTTAGTTGGCTAATATTTAGTTTTGGGTAGATGCCTGCCCAGACAAAATCAACTGACTGATCATGTGCCACCCTCAAGTTTTTTTCATGCTAATAACCCCCTATAATTTAGAAGAGCTATATTCCTAATTAACAATCGGCAAAATTACAAGTTATGCACTAAACCCGGTGCGTAAATAATGCTAAACATTTTGCATTATCGCACTTTCCAAATTAAAAAAATATATATTTTTGTTGTGCGATATGGTGCGTTACGCTCCATACTGCACAAAAGCCAAGGCCAGACTTGATGTGCTCGTACACATTTTCCTCTATAGACATCAATGGAGAAAAAGTGTTAGAAAAAAACTAACATCTGCGATTGCGGAATGGCGATCCCCAACATCGCCAACACTAAATAAAGTTATTAACCCCTAAACCGCCTGCCAGCCATATCGCAACTACTAAAATAAACCCATTAACCCCAAAACCGACGGCCCTCTACTTCTCAACTACTAATATAAACCTATTAGCCCCTAAACTGCCGGCCCCCCACATCGCAACTACTAAAATAAACCTATTAACCCCTAAACCGCTGGCCCCCCACATTGCGACACTAAATTAAACTATTAAAACCTAAACCTAAACACCCACTAACTTTAAATTAAAGTTACAATATAGCTACCTTAAAATAAATAAAAACCTGTGAAATAAAAAAACTAAGCTTAAACTATAAAAAATCCTAACAATACTATTTAAATTTTTTAAAAAAAAAAATAAAAATAAAAAAACCTAAATTACAAAATTAAAAAATCCTAACACTACAAAAAAAAAATAACTTTCCAAAAAAACACAAAAAACTCTAAAATTACAAAAAATAGAAAAATCTAAGATTACAAAAAATAATAAATGAAACTATCCAAAATAATAAAAATGAAACCTAATTGAATACCCCTATAAGAACAAAAAAACACCCTAAAATAAAAACACCCCCTAATTTAACAATAAACCACCAATAGCTTTTTGTAGGACATTGCCCTAAGTTAAAGAGCTCTTTTACGTAACCCTCCAAAATAAAAAAACCTAAGGCTAAATAAACTTAATCTACCGATTGCCCCTAAAGGGGCATTTGTATGGGCATTGCCCTTAAAAGGGCAATCAGCTCTTTAGTGTCCATTAAAAAATAAAGAATCCCTAATCTAAAAAAAAAAAACACCCAAAAAAATAAAAAAAAACCCTAAGTCTAACGCCGAAATACTTACTCACCATTCTTGAAGTCCAGTGGTGAAGGTCTTCTTCCAAGCAGCTCCATCTTTATCCAGCCCGGGGACATCTTCTATCTTCTTTCGGAGCAAAGGCGGTGCAGAGCGGAGGTAGCAGTGGAGCAGGACCAGATATATGCGATTGTCGCCGCACACTGAAGATTAAATGCAAGGTACCCGCTTTATATCTGGGGAACCTTGCATTCCTATTGACTGAAATTTTAAAATCATCCAATAGGATGAGAGCTACTTAAATCCTATTGGCTGTTCAAATCATAACTTAGGGCATTGCCCTACAAAAGGCCCTTTTAAGGGATATTGGTAGTTTATTGTTAGATTAGGGGGTGTTTTTATTTTGGGGTGGCTTTTTTTTATAGGGTTAATAGATTTGGTTTCATTTTTATTATTTTGGATAATTTAGTTTATTATTTTTTTGTAATCTTAGATTTTTTTTATTTTTCGTAATTTAAGAGGGTTTTTTTGTTATTTAAAAAAAAAAAATTAGTAGTGTTAGGATTTTTTAAATTTGTAATTGAGTTTTTTTTAAAATAGTAATAATTAGGTTTTTTATTTCACAGGTAAGTTTTTATTTATTTTAAGATAGTTATATTGTAACTTTAATTGTTAGGTTTAGGGGTTAATACATAATTTAGTGTGTCACGATGTGGGGGGATCGGCGGTTTAGGAGTTAATAGTTAAATTTTGCATCTTGCATTGTGGGGTCCGCGGTTTAGGGGTTAATAGATTTATTTTAATAGTAGCAATGTGGGGGGCAGCGGTTTAGGGGTTAATACTGTAATTTAGTGTTGGTGATGTGGATGGGCGGCGGATTATGGGTTAATAGGTTTTACATAGTATTTGTGATGTGGGGGTGGCAGTTTAAGGGTTAGTAGGTAGTTTATGGGTGTAAGTGTACTTTGTAACATTTTAGTTATGAGTTTTTTTAAACATTTTTGTTTCGCTAAATCTATAACTACTGTTTTTTTTTATTGTAGAATGGATCGTGGCGGTATATGCTATAACGCTAGCGGAATAGCCTAACCGAACAACTTGTAATATGGGAGACCTGAAAATTCCACACTCAAAAGCTATTTTTTGAGTTGCGGTACATGCTAAACTGTTAAACCGTATCACTGCAACTTGTAATAGGGGTGACCTGCCATTCCGTGCGCAAAGGCCAATTTCTAAGCGGTATAGCCGTACCGCAAAACTTGTAATTTAGGTGAATGATTTTTCTTGTATAGTTTAGACAAAGCTGATAAAGATGACTTGCATAAGGTTAATTTATTATTACATTTCACCTGTGCCTTTGATGGTTCATGAGTTCACTTTAAAGAGATTATGTAGATTTTGAGACAGCACTTGTATTAGTACACCTCGTAGCTATACTAAACTTCACAACATCTAGAATATTCATACAGTATTAATTACTTTTTAATTTTAAACAGATATATATATATATATATATATATATATATATATATATATATATATATATATATATATATATATATATATATATAAAAAAGTTCAGACTAAAGTATCTAAATGTTAAAAGCATGTTTTCTTGTAACAACATTAGATCAGTGTCTATGGTGAAATAATAGTCAAAACAGTTATAGGACTTAAAAGGACAGTTTACCCTAATTTGTTCTCTAATTTATTTCCAATGATCCATAATGCATGTTGGAGTATAAAAAGCTACTTTTTCTTTTCTTTTTCAATTTGAAAAATCATATTTTTCCTGTGGTATTCCTACCTATAGCGCTGCGGAATCTGTTGGTGCTCTACAAATAACTGATAATAATAATAATAATAATAATAATAATAATATTCTGAAAGTCTCTATACTTAAGTATAGGATACAGAAAACCTGTGTAAACATAGCCAGAAGAACAAATAACACTCACAGTAGCATGTAGAAGAGATAAGCAATAACAATGTTAATTTTCAGTTGGGCTTTGGTTTACAGAGATAATATAAAGAAGCATGTTTGTAAAGAAAGTGATAAACTTAGGATATATTATTTCAATCAAAGCTCAGTACATTTTGATGCTCTGTGGTTTAAAAGAACAAAATCAGTTATTTAAAAAAAAAAAACATAAAGGATCACTTTCTCATCATTAACCACTACTCTGCAGTTGAACTTATTTTCCGTTCTTATATATTAAAAAAAAACTATGGCCTAGATTTGGAGTTTGGCGGTAGCCGTGAAAACCAGCGTTAGAGGCTCCTAACGCTGGTTTTAGGCTACCTCCGGTATTTGGAGTCACTCAAAAAAGGGTCTAACGCTCACTTTTCAGCCGCAACTTTTCCATACCGCAGATCCCCTTACGTCAATTGCGTATCCTATCTTTTCAATGGGATCTTTCCAACTCCGGTATTTAGAGTCGTGTCTGAAGTGAGCGTTAGAAATCTAACGACAAAACTCCAGCCGCAGAAAAAAGTCAGTAGTTAAGAGCTTTCTGGGCTAACGCCGGTTCATAAATCTCTTAACTACTGTGCTCTAAAGTACACTAACACCCATAAACTACCTATGTACCCCTAAACCGAGGCCCCCCCACATCGCCGCCACTCGATTTATTTTTTTTAACCCCTAATCTGCCGACCGCCACTTACGTTATCCTTATGTACCCCTAATCTGCTGCCCCTAACACCGCCGACCCCTATATTATATTTATTAACCCCTAACCTGCCCCCCACAACGTCGCAGCCAGCTACCTACAATAATTAACCCCTAATCTGCCGACCGCAAAGAGCCGCCACCTACGTTATCCTTATGTACCCCTAATCTGCTGCCCCTAACACCGCCGACCCCTATATTATATTTATTAACCCCTAATCTGCCCCCCACAACGTCGCCTCCACCTGCCTACACTTATTAACCCCTAATCTGCCGAGCGGACTGCACCGCTATCATAATAAAGTTATTAACCCCTAATCCGCCTCACTAACCCTATAATAAATAGTATTAACCCCTAATCTGCCCTCCCTAACATCGCCGACACCTAACTTCAAACATTAACCCCTAATCTGCCGACTGGAGCTCACCGCTATTCTAATAAATGTATTAACCCCTAAAGCTAAGTCTAACCCTAACACTAACACCCCCCTAAGTTAAATATAATTTAAATCTAACGAAATTAATTAACTCTTATTAAATAAATTATTCCTATTTAAAGCTAAATACTTACCTGTAAAATAAATCCTAATATAGCTACAATATAAATTATAATTATATTATAGCTATTTTAGGATTAATATTTATTTTACAGGTAACTTTGTATTTATTTTAACCAGGTACAATAGCTATTAAATAGTTAAGAACTATTTAATAGCTAAAATAGTTAAAATATTTACAAAATTACCTGTAAAATAAATCCTAACCTAAGTTACAATTAAACCTAACACTACACTATCAATAAATTAATTAAATAAAATACCTACAATTACCTACAATTAAACCTAACACTACACTATCAATAATTAAATACAATACCTACAAATATCTACAATGAAATAAACTAACTAAAGTACAAAAAATAAAAAAGAACTAAGTTACAAAAAATAAAAAAATATTTACAAACATAAGGAAAATCTTACAACAATTTTAAACTAATTACACCTACTCTAAGCCCCCTAATAAAATAACAAAGCCCCCCAAAATAAAAAATGCCCTACCCTATTCTAAATTACTAAAGTTCAAAGCTCTTTTACCTTACCAGCCCTGAACAGGGCCCTTTGCGGGGCATGCCCCAAGAAGTTCAGCTCTTTTGCCTGTAAAAAAAAACATACAATACCCCCCCAACATTAAAACCCACCACCCACATACCCCTAATCTAACCCAAACCCCCCTTAAATAAACCTAACACTAAGCCCCTGAAGATCATCCTACCTTGTCTTCACCATACCAGGTTCACCGATCCGTCCTGGCTCCAAAATCTTCATCCAACCCAAGCGGGGGCTGGCGATCCATCATCCGGCGGCTGAAGAGGTCCAGAAGAGGCTCCAAAGTCTTCATCCTATCCGGGAAGAAGAGTAGATCCGGACCGGCAACCATCATCTTCCAAGCGGCATCTTCTATCTTCATCCGATGAGGACCGGCTCCATCCTGAAGACCTCCACCGCGGACCCATCTTCATCCGGCGATGTCCAACTGAAGAATGACGGTTCCTTTAAGGGACGTCATCCAAGATGGCGTCCCTCGAATTCCGATTGGCTGATAGGATTCTATCAGCCAATCGGAATTAAGGTAGGAATATTCTGATTGGCTGATGGAATCAGCCAATCAGAATCAAGATCAATCCGATTGGCTGATTCCATCAGCCAATCAGAATATTCCTACCTTAATTCCGATTCCTATCAGCCAATCGGAATTCGAGGGACGCCATCTTGGATGACGTCCCTTAAAGGAACCGTCATTCTTCAGTTGGACGTCGCCGGATGAAGATGGGTCCGCGGTGGAGGTCTTCAGGATGGAGCCGGTCCTCATCGGATGAAGATAGAAGATGCCGCTTGGAAGATGATGGTTGCCGGTCCGGATCTACTCTTCTTCCCGGATAGGATGAAGACTTTGGAGCCTCTTCTGGACCTCTTCAGCCGCCGGATGATGGATCACCAGCCCCCGCTTGGGTTGGATGAAGATTTTGGAGCCAGGACGGATCGGTGAACCTGGTATGGTGAAGACAAGGTAGGATGATCTTCAGGGGCTTAGTGTTAGGTTTATTTAAGGGGGGTTTGGGTTAGATTAGGGGTATGTGGGTGGTGGGTTGTAATGTTGGGGGGGTATTGTATGTTTTTTTTTACAGGCAAAAGAGCTGAACTTCTTGGGGCATGCCCCGCAAAGGGCCCTGTTCAGGGCTGGTAAGGTAAAAGAGCTTTGAACTTTAGTAATTTAGAATAGGGTAGGGCATTTTTTATTTTGGGGGTCTTTGTTATTTTATTAGGGGGCTTAGAGTAGGTGTAATTAGTTTAAAATTGTTGTAAGATTTTCCTTATGTTTGTAAATATTTTTTTATTTTTTGTAACTTAGTTCTTTTTTATTTTTTGTACTTTAGTTAGTTTATTTCATTGTAGTTATTTGTAGGAATTGTATTTAATTTATTTATTGATAGTGTAGTGTTAGGTTTAATTGTAGGTAATTGTAGGTATTTTATTTAATTAATTTATTGATAGTGTAGTGTTAGGTTTAATTGTAACTTAGGTTCGGATTTATTTTACAGGTAAATTTGTAATTATTTTAACTATTTTAGCTATTAAATAGTTCTTAACTATTTAATAGCTATTGTACCTGGTTAAAATAAATACAAAGTTACCTGTAAAATAAATAATAATCCTAAAATAGCTATAATATAATTATAATTTATATTGTAGCTATATTAGGATTTATTTTACAGGTAAGTATTTAGCTTTAAATAGGAATAATTTATTAAATAAGAGTTAATTAATTTCGTTAGATTAAAATTATATTTAATTTAGGGGGGTGTTAGTGTTAGGGTTAGACTTAGCTTTAGGGGTTAATACATTTATTAGAATAGCGGTGCGCTCCAGTCGACAGATTAGGGGTTAATAATTGAAGTTAAGTGTCGGCGATGTTAGGGAGGGCAGATTAGGGGTTAATACTATTTATTATAGGGTTAGTGAGGCGGATTAGGGGTTAATAACTTTATAATAATAGCGGTGCGGTCCGGTCGGCAGATTAGGGGTTAATAAGTGTAGGCAGGTGGAGGCGACGTTGTGGGGGGCAGATTAGGGGTTAATAAATATAATATAGGGGTCGGCGGTGTTAGGGGCAGCAGATTAGGGGTACATAGGGATAATGTAAGTAGCGGCAGTTTACGGAGCGGCAGATTAGGGGTTAATAATAATATGCAGGGGTCAGCAATAGCGGGGGCTGCAAAATAGGGGTTAATAAGTGTAAGGTTAGGGGTGTTTAGACTCGGGGTACATGTTAGGGTGTTAAGTGCAGACGTAGGAAGTGTTTCCCCATAGACAACAATGGGGCTGCGTTAGGAGCTGAACGCTGCTTTTTTGCAGGTGTTAGGTTTTTTTTCAGCTCAAACAGCCCCATTGTTTCCTATGGGGGAATCGTGCACGAGCACGTTTTTGAGGCTGGCCGCGTCCGTAAGCAACTCTGGTATCGAGAGTTGCAGTTGCGTTAAATATGCTCTACGCTCCTTTTTTGGAGCCTAACGCAGCCTTTCTGTGGACTCTCAATACCAGAGTTATTTTTATGGTGCGGCCAGAAAAAAGCCAGCGTTAGCTACGCGGGTCCTTACTGACAAAACTCTAAATCTAGCCGTATGAAAATCTAAATGCAAGAAACAATGGGGCTCACTAAAACTGTATGAAACAAACAAATTGAATTTAAAAGATACCGTAAAAATGGTTTTGTTAAATAACATTAAAATTATAAAAAAACTGTTGTGCAAAAATCGAATTTTAGGAAAAATAAATAAATTTGTATTGAAATTACACAGGAAAAACACATTTAATGCACAAAGTAGAAATCTTAATAAAACTACATTACTGATGCAAAAAGACAAGAATGTGAAGATACATACAGTACAAAAGGACGCCAAAAATAGGATGAAATTAAACTTTGAAATAAAACATACATTAAAAAATGTATTGTTTAAATTAAATTAAAAATGATAACAAGGGGGGCGGAGCTAACAGCCTAGCTGAGTAGTCGCAGGGTAGAAGAGCTCCTGTCCGAAAAGTTGAAAAACACTTATTTAACATACTTAAAAGACTTTAAATTAATACTTTTTCACTGCAAACTTCCTCCCTACATTGTTGGCTTACATACTGAACCTAAAATTGCACGGGAGGGTGAGTTTCTAAAGAGCCTCATCGAGACCGCCATCCAGCAGCCTAAGTGAAACACTTGTATCCTGCGCACAACTTGTGTACTTGCCGACTGTTACCTACCTCTGACACCCAGCTCTGGAGGGTCGGGGCTCCGCTCCAGAGCTGCTGCAGCTACAGGCACCACATCTCCTCATCACCGCTTGCATACGCGGTTCTGCCTACCAACTGCCTTAATCCGGGACTTGGCTGAAGTCCCATAACAGCGATCAGTGCCTCTCCTGAGTGGATTTAGAACTAGGAGGTCGGTCCGTAGCGAGGAGCAAGAGTGAGGCTGTGCGGGTAAGTGATCCCTGACTTCAGAGTCCTAAAGTAGTGTGGTGCAAAAAATCGCCATCTTGCCGTCCCCCACACCAGCCTCACAAAGAACGGCGTCAGACCCGACTCTCCTCTACACACCTGTTAGTGACACTAACTGCCACCCTCAGGGCCAGAAATTCTAATAAAGACTAATAGAAGTACCCCGGGCCTTAAACATTACCGCACTCTTAATCACAGCCTAAGTCCTGGTGACATAACAGCATAAGCAAACTGCCGCATAGAGGGTAAAACACTCCCAGGGCCTGGTCCTAACCCAATCCTGAAAGCTGATCATCATTTAACCGCCTCTGATTGCTATGTTTGTGAGGCCCTTGTGAAACTACCTCTGCTCAAACCTAAGAGTACATACCCCTCCTGTGCCCCCTGTAGCACAAGTTTTTATTTAATTACAGAAAAGGTCAGACCTGGCCTGGTACTGGGTCTACCTCACTTTGAGATCCTGCACATACCCGCACGCAGTCTCTACCACACGCAACACTATAAGAAGCCCTACATGCAGACGGCCCAATACTACTTCAGGTTCTCTGTCACTGGACCAGTGCTGTATTGTAGGCCTACACTACCAGATACTCTCCAACTGAAAAGGACAATTTCTGATACAATAAAGAGGGTCACCAGGCTGCACAGCAGTACTCCCTTACTACTACTCATATAGCTCATAAAGCAGCAGGGTGGAGGTGGACAACGGTCTCCCTAGGTGTGACACAAGGCCTTACATTTCCAGCTCTGTTAAGTCACAGTTATTGCAAGCCTCTCTCCTTCCATTTCCCACTGAGGTACTCTCAGTGGGTCATATCCCACTCCCTTGTTCCAGCATCGTCATTAGGTGACACCTTCCCCTGGGAGAGAGGCCTCTTCAAGCTACCAAGTTTCTTACCGTCATTCTTCTCACTGACTATGCTAGACTCCAAGATGGCCTAGGGGTGTAGGTGAGGGGACGGGAGGAGGTGAGATTGAATATAGTACAAACAAATATCTCCTCTATGCTTATATAGGGAACAAGTCCCTTGTCAATCTAAAGTACAGTAGTAATACTATTATCATGGCTCAATCCCAAAAGAAGAAATCTAAACAGATAGGTCAGCTTCGGAGGACCGTAGTGGACCACTTCAAAGTCACTGCCCGAGAAGATAGAAGTTCTTCTCCAGAAGATACCTGTTCTTTAGAAGACCAAGACTCTGCAACCATGCCCATAACTAATCCTTCCCAGACTCCACGTCTGGACAATATGGCGGCCACCATAGTTGACACTCTATCCAAACGTATGAAAAATCTACAAGATACCCTCACAAAGGCTATAAAAGGGTCATCCGCTGAACTCCGCAGAGATATGGCGGTAATAGGCGAAAGAACAGATGCCCTAGAGCGAAAGCAAGATTATCTAGCTCTGGATCATGAAAATGTACTCTCCTATTCTCAGTCGCTTGCTATCCAAATATCAGACCTGGAACTCAAGCTCTCAGACCTTGAAGACAGGTCCAGAAGAAATAATTTGAGATTCAGAGTTGTACCTGAGGAGGTAACTGCTGGTGAGCTTGAATCATTCATCAAAGGATTCTGCATGCTATTTTTGGCTGACCTAGACTCCTCGAGCTTTCTTATAGATAGAGTTCACCGTACCCCTAGACCACGCAACATCTCAGCAGAGAAACCAAGAGACGTTTTGGCTAGAATCCACTATTTCACCCAGAAGGAAAAGATACTACGAGAACTAGCAACCAAACCTAAACTACCTGAAAAATTCCAATCTATACTAGTGTTTCCAGACTTGTCACAATTTACGCTACAGAGGCGAAGATCCTTCACCCCTTCACACAAATTCTTCGACAACATAATATTAAATATCGATGGGGATACCCAACTAAGCTTATTGTTAATAGAAATGGTGCTATCCATACGATTTCCTCATTAAATGATGGGATGGACCTCCTTAAACAATGGGACCTAAAGAGACTTCCTAATAACCAGAACAAAGCAGACTTTCCTCCTACACCACTGCAGGCCACTGCACCTGAATGGGCCCCTTTGCCCCAGAGATCCTCCTCAGGGACGAGATTGGGAGCTCCCCAGTCTGCTTCGAGATCTCAACTCATGGAAGAAAATTTCTGACTTAATTGGCTTTGAATCCTTTCTAAGCACTTAGACATTCTCATTTAAAGATTCTGTATTATGATAATGGACAGTTTCTATACAGGGCCCTGGGCCCTTCCGTCAGACACACTCAGATACTACTATTTACTGTCTTTTTAATGTTATCTATTTGTTGTATGCTTCCTCCCAGATTTTAGCTTGGAACATTATCCCTGTCAAACTAAGTCACATATGGGGTGTTTTACCCCTCCACCTGATAGATAGAAGAATCATAACTTTATCACCCAACCGTTCACTGGACCAGGTAAGACTATACAGTTCTCTTTGAATTCAAGTTCATATACTTGGAGAATGTTACAACAGGGGTCTAAAAGCATAGTACTCAAATCTTATTACAGTTACACCCCCGGGCCAATAGCAAGCTCATAGCTGTACTACATACCATCTCCCCTAAGTATATTTTGAGATCCTCGTATGTCTAGGAAATTGGGAGATCCCTATTAGACATGGCTTAGATTCCAACACACACTTAAGAGACAGGTTCTTACACACATAAAGCTATATCTGGGAGGTAGCCGAGTTATAACCTTTAGATGTTCCCACAGGTTTAATATGTTTATAATTAGTGATGTCCCGAACTGTTCGCCCGCGAACGGTTCACAGAGAACATAGCTTGTTCGCATTCGCGTTTGTGGGCGAACACATGGCGATGTTCGATCTGCACCTATGTGTCATCATTGAGGAAAGTTTGACCCTTTATGTCACAGCCGCCTGACACATTAGAGCCAATCAACATCAAACACTCCCTCACAGACCCTCCCAGCTACTCGGAATCCGCCATTTTAGACTCATAACGACCTTGCTTTCTTAATGAGAGGACGTGTTGTGTTTTTGCTCCTGACATTAATAGGAAAAACATAGCTAGGCTAGTGTATTTACAGTCCAGAAGGACTCCACTCATCTCTGCTGCAAGCACAGCACCCCAAAAAGCCCTTTTTAGGGCTATATTTCGTGCCGTTTTTTTTTTTTTATTAGCATTTGCCTGGCTTTCAGGCTGTGTGTTTAAGGCTCACAGCATATGCTGTGATTACTGCCACCACTGATATCTCCCTAACAACATTAGTTTAAATTTAACTAACCAAAAAATTTAATTATTTTGCTAGTGTAATTTTTTTTCATTTTCTATCAGGCCAGTGTCACACAGCATATACTCTGGTTCATTGCTCTGTGCCAGCCAGCAGCCACCAGTGTTAATATCCGTTTATAACATTATTTTAAATTAAAAAAAAAAAAAAATATTTTGCTAGTGTAATCTAATTACATTTACTATCAGGCCTGTGTCTGTCAGGCTCACTCAGCATTAATATACCTCATTTTTTTCAGTCTTTTGGTTAATTGGTCTGTGCCAGGCAGCCACCCAGCACTTATATCTATTCTTCTTCACCTTAATTTTAATATATAAAAAAAAAAGTTTAAATTTGTTTGATAGTGTAATCTAATATAATTTTCTATCCGGCCTGTGTGTTTTGCTGACATACAGAGCCTACTGTGTTTACTTGCTGCCCTCCCTAGTCTATGAGCCACGACTCATATGTGTTTAACCTTTTTTTAATTCCCCCCCCCCAAAAGATAAATTAAATCATTTTTCTAGTGTAATCTAATAGTATTTTCTATCAGGCGTGTGTGTATCTGACTTACAGAGCCTACTGTTTTTAATAGCTGCCCTTCCAAGGCTATCAGCCACGACTCATATGTATGTGCTTAACCTTTTTCTTTAAATTGCCAAAAAAAAGTCTTTAAATCATTATGCTAGTGTAATCTAATTGTATTTTATATCAGGCCTGTGTCTAACTGTCTATATGATTTACACAGCATACTGTTGTTAATTGCTGCCCTATGTAGCAGCCAGCCAGTGCGACCACTCATAGAGTCATATGTGCATTGCACTTCTTAACATAATTTTAATATTAAAATCTAAAATTTTAAAATATTTTGCTAGTGTAATGTAACTTAATTTTCTATCAGTCCTGTGTTTTTGTCACTTACACAGCATACTGTGTTAAATTGCTGCCCTACCTACCATCCACGACTCATATATGCCAGCCTGTGTGCTAGGCCCAACTATCCCATTAGTGGCACCAATCATAATTCTTGTAACAGTAATAAAAAAAAAAAAACATAATTTTTTGGACTGCAAATATTCAGTCTCCTAGTGCAATTGAATTGCATTTACCTCCTGCCTGTCACTGCCAGCCTTTTGTGCCAGGCCGTCTAGCCAACTATTTACACCAATCATAATTGTTGTCGCAGACAGTATAGTTACTAATTAAAATTTAAAAAATTTTGATTGTTGATCTTAATCCTCAGTTTGCTCGTGCCCTAGAATTGCACTTTTCTACTGCCTTCCAAGCCTGTGTGCCAGGCCTACTTGAAAAATATTTACACCAATCATATTTGTTGTGACAGTATTCTTAATAATTAAAAAATTAATTTTTTGGTAATAGTTGTTATGAATCCTCAGTTTCCTGGTGCCATTGAATTGCACTTTCCTCCTGCCTTGCAGCCTGCTGTGAGCCAGGCCCACCTAGCCAATTGTTGCCAGCAATCATATTTCTTTTAACAGTATTGCAAAAATTGTCAATCATCACTGTTTTGACTGTCAGTAATCAGTCTCCTAGTGTCCTTGAATTGCATCTACCTCCTGCCTGCCAGCCTTTTGTTCCAGGCCGTCTTGCCAACTATTTACACCAATCATAATTTTTTGTCACAGTATAATTACTAATTAAAATTAAAAAATTCTTGATTGTTGATGATCTTAATCCTCAGTTTGCTCGTGCCCTAGAATTGCACTTTTCTACTGCCTTCCAAGCCTGTGTGCCAGGCTTTCTTGAAAAATATTTACACCAATCATATTTGTTGTCACAGTATTCTTAGTAATTAAAAATTAAAATTTGTGTTAATAGTTGTTGTGAATCCTCAGTTTGCTGGTGCCAGTGAATTGCACTTTCCTCCTGCCTTGCAGCCTGCTGTGTGCCCGGCCCACCTAGCCAATTATTGCCAGCAATCATATTTTTTTTTAACAGTATTGCAAAAATTGTCAATCATCACTGTTTTGACTGTCAGTAATCAGTCTCCTACTGTCCTTGAATTGCATTTACCTCCTGCCTGCCAGCCTTTTGTGCCAGGCCGTCTTGCCAACTATTTACACCAATCATAATTGTTGTCACAGTATAGTTACTAATTAAAATTAAAAAATTCTTGATTGTTGATGATCTTAATCCTCAGTTTGCTCGTGCCCTAGAATTGCACTTTTCTACTGCCTTCCAAGCCTGTGTGCCAGGCCTACTTGAAAAATATTTACACCAATCATATTTGTTGTGACAGTATTCTTAATAATTAAAAATTAAAAAAATGTTTAATAGTTGTTGTGAATCCTCAGTTTGCTGGTGCCATTGAATTGCACTTTCCTCCTGCCTTGCAGCCTGCTGTGAGCCAGGCCCACCTAGCCAATTATTGCCAGCAATCATATTTCTTTTAACAGTATTGCAAAAATTGTCAATCATCTCTGTTTTGACTGTCAGTAATCAGTCTCCTAGTGTCCTTGAATTGCATCTACCTCATGCCTGCCAGCCTTTTGTGCCAGGCCGTCTTGCCAACTATTTACACCAATCATAATTTTTTGTCACAGTATAGTTACTAATTAAAATTAAAAAAATATTGATTGTTGATGATCTTAATCCTCAGTTTGCTCGTGCCCTAGAATTGCACTTTTCTACTGCCTTCCAAGCCTGTGTGCCAGGCCTATTTGAAAAATATTTACACCAATCATATTTGTTGCGACAGTATTCTTAATAATTAAAAATTAAAATTTTTGTTAATAGTTGTTGTGAATCCTCAGTTTGCTGGTGCCATTGAATTTCACTTTCCTCCTGCCTTGCAGCCTGCTGTGATCCAGGCCCACCTAGCCAATTGTTGCCAGCAATCATATTTCTTTTAACAGTATTGCAAAAATTGACAATCATCACTGTTTTGACTGTCAGTAATCAGTCTCCAAGTGTCCTTGAATTGCATCTACCTCCTGCCTGCCAGCCTTTTGTGCCAGGCCGTCTAGCCAACTATTTACACCAATCATAATTGTTGTCACAGTACAGTAACTAATTAAAATTAAAAAATTCTTGATTGTTGATCTTAATCCTCAGTTTGCTCGTGCCCTAGAATTGCACTTTTCTACTGCCTTCCAAGCCTGTGTGCCAGGCCTACTTGAAAAATATTTACACCAATCATATTTGTTGTGACAGTATTCTTTTTTTTTTTTTTTTTATATATTTTTTATTGAGGTTCAGAATGAGGCATACATATAATGTAATAAACAAAACATCACAGTAAAAAATAACAGGTGGATTATTACATCTGTTTGAGAAGAACACAGTGCGTACCTGAAACAATAATGCAGACTGGTATTGTGAATGTACAATGCCTAGTAAACTGTAGGCTCCCTAGAAGGTAACAAAGGCCGCTCTTGGGCCACAGCCAGCAGTGTATGGTCATATATAGGGGGCTATTTCAAGTATAAAAGACCACTTTTGGATCTTCAGATGAGAACCTCTTTTTTTTTTTTTTTTTTTGTAGATAACAATTAACTGAAAAAAAAGGACACAATAAACTTGGTGTTAACCCTTATTGTATAAACAAACTGGTTGGTTAATGCAAAGATACTTGTTATGGACTAGGGATATAATTATGGTCCTGGAGATCCCAGATTTGACACTGGAGAATAAGGAGCATCTAAATTCCAAGCATATGGGCTTCACATGTTAAATGGGAATTTGAATTTACTTAAAATTTCTGAGGGACTGAGTAACTACTAGTCCATAAAGCATGTTAGCGAATGTACTGACTATTCCTGAGAAATTAACCCGCTGACCCTGGACTCTATGAGAAGGGCGCAAGTATTTTAGTGTACTCCCCTAAGTATATCTGACAAAATATAGTTGACTGAACCTCCTTCATTAACTGTAATGGTCAAAAACTTTAAAAATTAAGATATACATATTACTCAGATCTGTTATAGGTGGTGCAAACCTCATATAGCTCAAAGGAGTGTAATATGTGAAGGACCAGCCTTCACTGAAATGTTACATTATTATGAGATAACAGTTATAGTAGACCATATAAAAAGCTAGAACTTCAGAGTACAAATCTCAATATATGCGATGTCAGAGCATAGTGAATACAGAGCTGCAATAGATTCATATGTAATGGTGATTAGCAAATCAGTCTACCAGATATACAAACAGCTATGCAAAGATACAGCAGGTAAATGGAATATAAATACCTAGGAGAGATACATTATGTGCGATACTGAGTATAAACAGAGTGTTCATAGCTAAAGTTTCAGAGGCTCTCAAATGCGTGTGGCAGGAGCAGTAATTATAAAACCTAGAGCTTCAGAGTACAAATCTCAAAATATGCAATTTCAGGACATAGAGAGTTTAACACTACAACAGGTTCATATGTAATGGTGATTAACAAATCAGTCCACCGGGTACACAAACAGCTATATAGCGATGCAACTGGTTAATGTAATATAAATATCCAGGAGAGATACAGCGTGTGCTGTGTTGAGTATAAACATAGTGTTCATAGGAAAAGTTGCAGAGGTTTTTATGTGCATATGACAGGAGCGGTAAGTATAATTTGGAGTGGCGATATATTTAAAAGTCACCTTATCGCTAAAGGAAATGCAGTGTCCTCATTGCGCCAAGTCGTCAGCAGCCACCTTTCAAGGCTAAGAAATCTGAAAAGTGCCCCTCCAGTACTCCCACAGAACGGAGGTCCCGGGTCCCAGGAAAGGCGTGGTTGCAAGTATGGCCATAATATCACAGGTCCATGCGAAGCCGTATCACCCAGGAGCTCACCCTGTCTCATTACCTCTTGACTAGAAGGTGCTAAATGCCGGGCAGGGGTCACATCGGCGCGGTATAACTTGTGTCCTGAGAGTGAGTGGCGAGAAGTCTCAGCTGTCTGCAGCTCCTGCTGTACTTCAGACCGGAACTTTTGCAGCTTGCTAGCGTGAGGTAAACTAGTAAGGGACTGTAAAGTAAGCGCTGCTTCTAAGTCCGTCTTTACATCAGAGCATTTTGCTGCTCTCATAGTCTCCGGCTCCCCATCTGTCACTGAAGTGCCAAGGGTAGGGCGTAGGCGCCGGGGCCCCAAAGCGCCCACACCCCCCCCCCTCTGCTGTGTGGATCACGGGTCGGGATTCCTTGTGGGCCAATTCATTATTAATACAGTCGAATGCCATAGCAAGCTCAGCTTCTAATGTAGCATGATGATTCCTAAGTAAGATGCACAGCTCCTCCATAAAACTCGGCGGGAACTCCATAGTGAATAAGTTGTAGTTTACAACAAATAAAGATACAACAAGCAATGTAGCTCTAGTTATATATTGTGTCTTGCGAGTAAAGAAATATGCAGTGTCTTGCGGTGCTCACTGCTTCATAACGACAGAGGCACATCCATGCCCTGCCGGGGGGTTAGAATGATGATAGGCCGCAACCTCTAATTCACTCCGGTTCGGTAAATACTGTTGCTGTTCCAAAGATATTTACATATCCTGTGAGAACTGGCTTTACTGTATGTCCTCAACTCAAACTATATTGGGAAGGAGATTTCACATAGATTCCTTTGTAGAGATGAAGGAGCTGATGATTAAGCGACCTGTCATGGCCGCCACCCGGAAGTTCCCCCGTGACAGTATTCTTAATAATTAAAAATTAAAAATTTTTTTAATAGTTGTTGTGAATCCTCAGTTTGCTGGTGCCATTGAATTGCACTTTCCTCCTGCCTTGCAGCCTGCTGTGAGCCAGGCCCACCTAGCCAATTATTGCCAGCAATCATATTTCTTTTATCAGGCGTGTGTGTATCTGACTTACAGAGCCTACTGTTTTTAATAGCTGCCCTTCCAAGGCTATCAGCCACGACTCATATGTATGTGCTTAACCTTTTTCTTTAAATTGCCAAAAAAAAGTCTTTAAATCATTATGCTAGTGTAATCTAATTGTATTTTATATCAGGCCTGTGTCTAACTGTCTATATGATTTACACAGCATACTGTTGTTAATTGCTGCCCTATGTAGCAGCCAGCCAGTGCGACCACTCATAGAGTCATATGTGCATTGCACTTCTTAACATAATTTTAATATTAAAATCTAAAATTTTAAAATATTTTGCTAGTGTAATGTAACTTAATTTTCTATCAGTCCTGTGTTTTTGTCACTTACACAGCATACTGTGTTAAATTGCTGCCCTACCTACCATCCACGACTCATATCTGCCAGCCTGTGTGCTAGGCCCAACTATCCCATTAGTGGCACCAATCATAATTCTTGTAACAGTATATAAAAAAATAAAAATCATAATTTTTTGGACTGCAAATATTCAGTCTCCTAGTGCAATTGAATTGCATTTACCTCCTGCCTGCCACTGCCAGCCTTTTGTGCCAGGCCGTCTAGCCAACTATTTACACCAATCATAATTGTTGTCGCAGACAGTATAGTTACTAATTAAAATTTAAAAAATTTTGATTGTTGATCTTAATCCTCAGTTTGCTCGTGCCCTAGAATTGCACTTTTCTACTGCCTTCCAAGCCTGTGTGCCAGGCCTACTTGAAAAATATTTACACCAATCATATTTGTTGTGACAGTATTCTTAATAATTAAAAATTTAATTTTTTGGTAATAGTTGTTATGAATCCTCAGTTTCCTGGTGCCATTGAATTGCACTTTCCTCCTGCCTTGCAGCCTGCTGTGAGCCAGGCCCACCTAGCCAATTGTTGCCAGCAATCATATTTCTTTTAACAGTATTGCAAAAATTGTCAATCATCACTGTTTTGACTGTCAGTAATCAGTCTCCTAGTGTCCTTGAATTGCATCTACCTCCTGCCTGCCAACCTTTTGTTCCAGGCCGTCTTGCCAACTATTTACACCAATCATAATTTTTTGTCACAGTATAATTACTAATTAAAATTAAAAAATTCTTGATTGTTGATGATCTTAATCCTCAGTTTGCTCGTGCCCTAGAATTGCACTTTTCTACTGCCTTCCAAGCCTGTGTGCCAGGCCTTCTTGAAAAATATTTACACCAATCATATTTGTTGTCACAGTATTCTTAGTAATTAAAAATTAAAATTTGTGTTAATAGTTGTTGTGAATCCTCAGTTTGCTGGTGCCAGTGAATTGCACTTTCCTCCTGCCTTGCAGCCTGCTGTGTGCCCGGCCCACCTAGCCAATTATTGCCAGCAATCATATTTTTTTTAACAGTATTGCAAAAATTGTCAATCATCACTGTTTTGACTGTCAGTAATCAGTCTCCTACTGTCCTTGAATTGCATTTACCTCCTGCCTGCCAGCCTTTTGTGCCAGGCCGTCTTGCCAACTATTTACACCAATCATAATTGTTGTCACAGTATAGTTACTAATTAAAATTAAAAAATTCTTGATTGTTGATGATCTTAATCCTCAGTTTGCTCGTGCCCTAGAATTGCACTTTTCTACTGCCTTCCAAGCCTGTGTGCCAGGCCTACTTGAAAAATATTTACACCAATCATATTTGTTGTGACAGTATTCTTAATAATTAAAAATTAAAAAAATGTTTAATAGTTGTTGTGAATCCTCAGTTTGCTGGTGCCATTGAATTGCACTTTCCTCCTGCCTTGCAGCCTGCTGTGAGCCAGGCCCACCTAGCCAATTATTGCCAGCAATCATATTTCTTTTAACAGTATTGCAAAAATTGTCAATCATCTCTGTTTTGACTGTCAGTAATCAGTCTCCTAGTGTCCTTGAATTGCATCTACCTCATGCCTGCCAGCCTTTTGTGCCAGGCCGTCTTGCCAACTATTTACACCAATCATAATTTTTTGTCACAGTATAGTTACTAATTAAAATTAAAAAAATATTGATTGTTGATGATCTTAATCCTCAGTTTGCTCGTGCCCTAGAATTGCACTTTTCTACTGCCTTCCAAGCCTGTGTGCCAGGCCTATTTGAAAAATATTTACACCAATCATATTTGTTGCGACAGTATTCTTAATAATTAAAAATTAACATTTTTGTTAATAGTTGTTGTGAATCCTCAGTTTGCTGGTGCCATTGAATTTCACTTTCCTCCTGCCTTGCAGCCTGCTGTGATCCAGGCCCACCTAGCCAATTGTTGCCAGCAATCATATTTCTTTTAACAGTATTGCAAAAATTGACAATCATCACTGTTTTGACTGTCAGTAATCAGTCTCCAAGTGTCCTTGAATTGCATCTACCTCCTGCCTGCCAGCCTTTTGTGCCAGGCCGTCTAGCCAACTATTTACACCAATCATAATTGTTGTCACAGTACAGTAACTAATTAAAATTAAAAAATTCTTGATTGTTGATCTTAATCCTCAGTTTGCTCGTGCCCTAGAATTGCACTTTTCTACTGCCTTCCAAGCCTGTGTGCCAGGCCTACTTGAAAAATATTTACACCAATCATATTTGTTGTGACAGTATTCTTAATAATTAAAAATTAAAAAAAAATTTAATAGTTGTTGTGAATCCTCAGTTTGCTGGTGCCATTGAATTGCACTTTCCTCCTGCCTTGCAGCCTGCTGTGAGCCAGGCCCACCTAGCCAATTATTGCCAGCAATCATATTTCTTTTAACAGTATTGCAAAAATTGTCAATCATCTCTGTTTTGACTGTCAGTAATCAGTCTCCTAGTGTCCTTGAATTGCATCTACCTCATGCCTGCCAGCCTTTTGTGCCAGGCCGTCTTGCCAACTATTTACACCAATCATAATTTTTTGTCACAGTATAGTTACTAATTAAAATTAAAAAAATATTGATTGTTGATGATCTTAATCCTCAGTTTGCTCGTGCCCTAGAATTGCACTTTTCTACTGCCTTCCAAGCCTGTGTGCCAGGCCTATTTGAAAAATATTTACACCAATCATATTTGTTGCGACAGTATTCTTAATAATTAAAAATTAAAATTTTTGTTAATAGTTGTTGTGAATCCTCAGTTTGCTGGTGCCATTGAATTTCACTTTCCTCCTGCCTTGCAGCCTGCTGTGATCCAGGCCCACCTAGCCAATTGTTGCCAGCAATCATATTTCTTTTAACAGTATTGCAAAAATTGTCAATCATCACTGTTTTGACTGTCAGTAATCAGTCTCCTAGTGTCCTTGAATTGCATCTACCTCATGCCTGCCAGCCTTTTGTGCCAGGCCGTCTTGCAAATATTTACACCAATCATAATTTTTTGTCACAGTATAGTTACTAATTAAAATTAAAAAATTCTTGATTGTTGATGATCTTAATCCTCAGTTTGCTCGTGCCCTAGAATTGCACTTTTCTACTGCCTTCCAAGCCTGTGTGCCAGGCCTACTTGAAAAATATTTACACCAATCATATTTGTTGTCACAGTATTCTTAATAATTAAAAATTAAGATTTTTGTTAATAGTTGTATTGAATCCTCAGTTTGCTGGTGCCATTGAATTTCACTTTCCTCCTGCCTTGCAGCCTGCTGTGAGCCAGGCCCACCTAGCCAATTGTTGCCAGCAATCATATTTCTTTTAACAGTATTGCAAAAATTGACAATCATCACTGTTTTGACTGTCAGTAATCAGTCTCCAAGTGTCCTTGAATTGCATCTACCTCCTGCCTGCCAGCCTTTTGTGCCAGGCCGTCTAGCCAACTAATTACACCAATCATAATTGTTGTCACAGTACAGTAACTAATTAAAATTAAAAAATTCTTGATTGTTGATCTTAATCCTCAGTTTGCTCGTGCCCTAGAATTGCACTTTTCTACTGCCTTCCAAGCCTGTGTGCCAGGCCTACTTGAAAAATATTTACACCAATCATATTTGTTGTGACAGTATTCTTAATAATTAAAAATTAAAATTTTTGGTAATAGTTGTTGTGAATCCTCAGTTTGCTGGTGCCATTGAATTGCACTTTCCTCCTGCCTTGCAGCCTGCTGTGAGCCAGGCCCACCTAGCCAATTGTTGCCAGCAATCATATTTCTTGTAACAGTATTGAAAAAATTGTCAATCATCACTGTTTTGACTGTCAGTAATCAGTCTCCTAGTGTCCTTGAATTGCATCTACCTCCTGCCTGCCAGCCTTTTGTTCCAGGCCGTCTTGCCAACTATTTACACCAATCATATTTTTTTGTCACAGTATACTAACTAATTAAAATTAAAAAATTCTTGATTGTTGATGATCTTAATCCTCAGTTTGCTCGTGCCCTAGAATTGCACTTTTCTACTGCCTTCCAAGCCTGTGTGCCAGGCCTACTTGAAAAATATTTACACCAATCATATTTGTTGTCACAGTATTCTTAGTAATTTAAAATTAAAATTTTTGTTAATAGTTGTTGTGAATCCTCAGTTTGCTGGTGCCAGTGAATTGCACTTTCCTCCTGCCTTGCAGCCTGCTGTGTGCCCGGCCCACCTAGCCAATTATTGCCAGCAATCATATTTCTTTTAACAGTATTGCAAAAATTGTTAATCATCACTGTTTTGACTGTCAGTAATCAGTCTCCTAGTGTCCTTGAATTGCATTTACCTCCTGCCTGCCAGCCTTTTGTGCCAGGCCATCTTGCCAACTATTTACACCAATCATAATTGTTGTCACAGTACAGTTACTAATTAAAATTAAAAAATTCTTGATTGTTGATCTTAATCCTCAGTTTGCTCGTGCCCTAGAATTGCACTTTTCTACTGCCTTCCAAGCCTGTGTGCCAGGCCTTCTTGAAAAATATTTACACCAATCATATTTGTTGTGACAGTATTCTTAATAATTAAAAATTAAAATTTTTGGTAATAGTTGTTGTGAATCCTCAGTTTGCTGGTGCCATTGAATTGCACTTTCCTCCTGCCTTGCAGACTGCTGTGTGCTAGGCCCACCTAGCCAACTATTGCCAGCAATCATATTTCTTTGAACAGTATTGCAAAAATTGTCAATCATCACTGTTTTGACTGTCAGTAATCAGTCTCCTAGTGTCCTTGAATTGCATCTACCTCCTGCCTGCCAGCCTTTTGTGCCAGGCCGTCTTGCCAACTATTTACACCAATCATAATTGTTGTCACAGTATAGTTACTAATTAAAATTAAAACATTTTTGATTGTTGATCTTAATCCTCAGTTTGCTCGTGCCATTGAATTGCACTTTTCTACTGCCTGCCAGCCTGTGTGCCAGGCCCAACTATCCAATTTTTGCCAGCAATCATATTTATTTTAACAGTATTGCAAAATTTGTCAATCATCACTGTTTTGACTGTCAATCTGCAGTCTACTAGTGCCCTCCTTGAATTGCATTTTACTCCTGTCTGCCTGCCTGTGTGCCAGTCCCAACTAGCCAATTAGTGCCACCAATCATATTTATTGTAACAGGATTGGAATTTCTGTTAATCATAACTGTTTTGACTATGATTCTTCAGTCTCCTAGTGCCATTGAATTGCAGTTTCCTTTCTCCCAGCGTGTGTGCCAGACAGGCCCATTTGCCAACTAGTGCCAAACAATCATATTTGTTGTCACAGTACTTGTAATATTTTAAAAAATTAACAATTTGTGATTTTTAAAACATCTGTCTTTTTTGTTGTTGTCAGTCTCACAGCGTATACTGTGCCCACTTTCACAGTGCCACCACTCAATTGGTGTAATAGTATTGTTAGTGTCCATTTTAAAAAAAAATGATAGGCAGAGGTAGGCCACCCCGCAGGTTCCGTGGTCGTGGTCGTGGTGCTGTGATTCCTTTAGACCCTACAAATATGCACATTGTTCAGACGCCGGGTGCCAGGGGGGATGCAAAAACTTCTGAGGAGGACCTAGTTGAATGGCTAACACAGGACACCCAATCTTCTTCAGCTTCCGCTGCTAGTCCTCCTAACCTTGACGCACCATCTACGTCCAGCTGTGCTTTGGGCAGGTCTCAAGTGACCAGTGACACTCCCCCACCTGTCGCCACCACCAACACTAGCACTACAGCCGCTTCACTTGATCTGTCACAGTAGTTATTGACACATCATTTTGAAGAAATGAGTGATGCGCAACCATCATTGAAAGAGGATGTAGATAATAGTGATCAGTCTCAGTCAGGCAGCATTACCGACATGGAGGTACGGTGTGATGATGATGATGATGTTGTACCCGCTGCTGCTTCCTTTCTTGATGTTTCAGATACAAGTGAAGCGGTTGATGATGATGTGTCGGTGGATGTCACGTGGGTGCCTGCTAGAAGAGAAGAAGAAGAGGGGGAAAGTTCAGATGGGGAGATAGAGAGGAGGAGGAGACGATTTGGAAGCACGGGGAGGTCATCTCAAGGAGCTAGTGGCACAGTCAGGCAGCATGCATCGTTACCAGGGTCAGCCAGACAGCACGCCGACGCCCATCAACGCATGCTGTTGCCACCACCAGAATGCCGTCATCGCAAAGCTCAGCAGTGTGGCATTTTTTGTGTGTGTCTGCCTCTGACAACAGCGATGCCATTTGCAACCTGTGCCAAAAGAAACTGAGTCGTGGGAAGTCCAACAGCCACCTAGGTACAACTGCTTTACAAAGGCACATGGTCTCCCATCACAAAGGCCGATGGGAAGAACACATGAGTAGAAGCAGCACACAAAGTGAAAGCCACCCTCCTCCTCCTGCTCCAGCATCTTCAGCCACATCAACCAGTGCTGTCCTCCTTGCCCCCTATCAACCATCCTCCACTCAGTCTCTCTTACGTAGCAGTTCCTGGTCATCTGCCCACAGTCAGGTGTCTGTCAAGGACATGTTTGAGCGTAAGAAGCCAATTTCTCAAAGTCACCCCCTTGCCCGGCGTCTGACAGCTGGCTTGTCTGAACTCTTAGCCCGCCAGCTTTTACCATACAAGCTGGTGGAGTCTGATGCTTTCAAAAAATGTGTATCTATTGGGACACCGCAGTGGAAGGTACCTGGCAGAAATTTCTTTTCACAAAAGGCAATCCCAAACCTGTACTCTGTTGTGAGAAAGGAAGTTATGGCATGTCTGGCACACAGTGTTGGGGCAAGGGTCCATATGACCACAGATAGCTGGTCTGCAAAGCATGGTCAGGGCAGGTATATCACCTACACTGCGCATTGGGTAAACCTGCTGACTTCTGACAAGCATGGAATGCGTGGCTCTGCAGAAGAGTTGGTGACACCGCCACGACTTGCAGGCAGGCCTGCTGCTACCTCCTCTACTACTCCTACTCCATCCTCTTCCATAACCTTTTCCTCTGCTGAGTCCTCTTCAACTTCTGCGTCTTGCTCCACATCTATGGCACCCCCCCAGCTCCCCAGGTACTATGCTACATCCTGGGTACGGCAGTCTCACGCCGTCTTGGGGTTGACTTGCCTGAAAGCAGAGAGTCACACCGCACCAGCACTCCTGACCGCCCTGAACGCACAGGTGTTGTGACAGTATTCTTAATAATTAAAAATTAAAATTTTTGTTAATAGTTGTATTGAATCCTCAGTTTGCTGGTGCCATTGAATTTCACTTTCCTCCTGCCTTGCAGCCTGCTGTGAGCCAGGCCCACCTAGCCAATTGTTGCCAGCAATCATATTTCTTTTAACAGTATTGCAAAAATTGTCAATCATCACTGTTTTGACTGTCAGTAATCAGTCTCCAAGTGTCCTTGAATTGCATCTACCTCCTGCCTGCCAGCCTTTTGTGCCAGGCCGTCTAGCCAACTATTTACACCAATCATAATTGTTGTCACAGTACAGTTACTAATTAAAATTAAAAAAATCTTGATTGTTGATCTTAATAATCAGTTTGCTCGTGCCCTAGAATTGCACTTTTCTACTGCCTTCAAAGCCTGTGGGCCAGGCCTACTTGAAAAATATTTACACCAATCATATTTGTTGTGACAGTATTCTTAATAATTAAAAATTAAAATTTTTGGTAATAGTTGTTGTGAATCCTCAGTTTGCTGGTGCCATTGAATTGCACTTTCCTCCTGCCTTGCAGCCTGCTGTGAGCCAGGCCCACCTAGCCAATTGTTGCTAGCAATCATATTTCTTGTAACAGTATTGCAAAAATTGTCAATCATCACTGTTTTGACTGTCAGTAATCAGTCTCCTAGTGTCCTTGAATTGCATCTACCTCCTGCCTGCCAGCCTTTTGTTCCAGGCCGTCTTGCCAACTATTTACACCAATCATAATTTTTTTGTCACAGTATAGTAACTAATTAAAATTAAAAAATTCTTGATTGTTGATGATCTTAATCCTCAGTTTGCTCGTGCCCTAGAATTGCACTTTTCTACTGCCTTCCAAGCCTGAGTGCCAGGCCTACTTGAAAAATATTTACACCAATCATATTTGTTGTCACAGTATTCTTAGTAATTTAAAATTAAAATTTTTGTTAATAGTTGTTGTGAATCCTCAGTTTGCTGGTGCCAGTGAATTGCACTTTCCTCCTGCCTTGCAGCCTGCTGTGTGCCCGGCCCACCTAGCCAATTATTGCCAGCAATCATATTTCTTTTAACAGTATTGCAAAAATTGTTAATCATCACTGTTTTGACTGTCAGTAATCAGTCTCCTAGTGTCCTTGAATTGCATTTACCTCCTGCCTGCCAGCCTTTTGTGCCAGGCTATCTTGCCAACTATTTACACCAATCATAATTGTTGTCACAGTACAGTTACTAATTAAAATTAAAAAATTCTTGATTGTTGATCTTAATCCTCAGTTTGCTCGTGCCCTAGAATTGCACTTTTCTACTGCCTTCCAAGCCTGTGTGCCAGGCCTTCTTGAAAAATATTTACACCAATCATATTTGTTGTGACAGTATTCTTAATAATTAAAAATTAAAATTTTTGGTAATAGTTGTTGTGAATCCTCAGTTTGCTGGTGCCATTAAATTGCACTTTCCTCCTGCCTTGCAGACTGCTGTGTGCTAGGCCCACCTAGCCAATTATTGCCAGCAATCATATTTCTTTGAACAGTATTGCAAAAATTGTCAATCATCACTGTTTTGACTGTCAGTAATCAGTCTCCTAGTGTCCTTGAATTGCATCTACCTCCTGCCTGCCAGCCTTTTGTGCCAGGCCGTCTTGCCAACTATTTACACCAATCATAATTGTTGTCACAGTATAGTTACTAATTAAAATTAAAACATTTTTGATTGTTGATCTTAATCCTCAGTTTGCTCGTGCCATTGAATTGCACTTTTCTACTGCCTGCCAGCCTGTGTGCCAGGCCCAACTATCCAATTTTTGCCAGCAATCATATTTATTTTAACAGTATTGCAAAATTTGTCAATCATCACTGTTTTGACTGTCAATCTGCAGTCTACTAGTGCCCTCCTTGAATTGCATTTTACTCCTGTCTGCCTGCCTGTGTGCCAGTCCCAACTAGCCAATTAGTGCCACCAATCATATTTATTGTAACAGGATTGGAATTTCTGTTAATCATAACTGTTTTGACTGTGATTCTTCAGTCTCCTAGTGCCATTGAATTGCAGTTTCCTTTCTCCCAGCGTGTTTGCCAGACAGGCCCATTTGCCAACTAGTGCCAAACAATCATATTTGTTGTCACAGTACTTGTAATATTTTAAAAAATTAACAATTTGTGATTTTTAAAACATCTGTCTTTTTTGTTGTTGTCAGTCTCACAGCGTATACTGTGCCCACTTTCACAGTGCCACCACTCAATTGGTGTAATAGTATTGTTAGTGTCCATTTAAAAAAAAAATGATAGGCAGAGGTAGGCCACCCCGCAGGTTCCGTGGTCGTGGTGCTGTGATTCCTTTAGACCCTACAAATATGCACATTGTTCAGACGCCGGGTGCCAGGGGGGACGCAAAAACTTCTGAGGAGGACCTAGTTGAATGGCTAACACAGGACACCCAATCTTCTTCAGCTTCCGCTGCTAGTCCTCCTAACCTTGACGCACCATCTACGTCCAGCTGTGCTTTGGGCAGGTCTCAAGTGACCAGTGACACTCCCCCACCTGTCGCCACCACCAACACTAGCACTACAGCCGCTTCACTTGATCTGTCACAGTAGTTATTGACACATCATTTTGAAGAAATGAGTGATGCGCAACCATCATTGACAGAGGATGTAGATAATAGTGATCAGTCTCAGTCAGGCAGCATTACCGACATGGAGGTACGGTGTGATGTTGTACCCGCTGCTGCTTCCTTTCTTGATGTTTCAGATACAAGTGAAGCGGTTGATGATGATGTGTCGGTGGATGTCACGTGGGTGCCTGCTAGAAGAGAAGAAGAAGAGGGGGAAAGTTCAGATGGGGAGACAGAGAGGAGGAGGAGACGATTTGGAAGCACGGGGAGGTCATCTCAAGGAGCTAGTGGCACAGTCAGGCAGCATGCATCGTCACCAGGGGTCAGCCAGACAGCACGCCGACGCCCATCAACGCATGCTGTTGCCACCACCAGAATGCCGTCATCGCAAAGCTCAGCAGTGTGGCATTTTTTGTGTGTGTCTGCCTCTGACAACAGCGATGCCATTTGCAACCTGTGCCAAAAGAAACTGAGTCGTGGGAAGTCCAACAGCCACCTAGGTACAACTACTTTACAAAGGCACATGGTCTCCCATCACAAAGGCCGATGGGAAGAACACATGAGTAGAAGCAGCACACAAAGTGAAAGCCACCCTCCTCCTCCTGCTCCAGCATCTTCAGCCACATCAACCAGTGCTGTCCTCCTTGCCCCCTATCAACCATCCTCCACTCAGTCTCTCTTACGTAGCAGTTCCTGGTCATCTGCCCACAGTCAGGTGTCTGTCAAGGACATGTTTGAGCGTAAGAAGCCAATTTCTCAAAGTCACCCCCTTGCCCGGCGTCTGACAGCTGGCTTGTCTGAACTCTTAGCCCGCCAGCTTTTACCATACAAGCTGGTGGAGTCTGATGCTTTCAAAAAATGTGTATCTATTGGGACACCGCAGTGGAAGGTACCTGGCAGAAATTTCTTTTCACAAAAGGCAATCCCAAACCTGTACTCTGTTGTGAGAAAGGAAGTTATGGCATGTCTGGCACACAGCGTTGGGGCAAGGGTCCATATGACCACAGATAGACTTCTGACAAGCATGGAATGCGTGGTTCTGCAGAAGAGTTGCAGGCAGGCCTGCTGCTACCTCCTCTATTCCTCCTACTCCATCCTCTTCCATAACCTTTTCCTCTGCTGAGTCCTCTTCAACTTCTGCGTCTTGCTCCACATCTATGGCACCCCCCCAGCTCCCCAGGTACTATGCTACATCCTGGGTACGGCAGTCTCACGCTGTCTTGGGGTTGACTTGCCTGAAAGCAGAGAGTCACACCGCACCAGCACTCCTGACCGCCCTGAACGCACAGGTGGATCAGTGGCTGACTCCGCACCAACTGGAGATTGGCAAGGTTGTTTCTGACAATGGAAGTAATTTGGTGGCGGCATTGAAATTGGGCAAGTTGACACATGTGCCATGCATGGCACATGTGTGTAATCTAATTGTACAACGATTTGTCCATAAGAACCCAGGCTTACAGGATGTCCTAAAGCAGGCCAGGAAGGTGTGTGGCCATTTCAGGCATTCCTACACGGCCATGGCGCACTTGTCCGATTTCCAGCGTCGAAACAACCTGCCAGTGAGGTGCTTGATTTGCGACAGCCCGACACGGTGGAATTCAACACTGCTAATGTTTGACCGCCTGCTCCAACAAGAAAAAGCTGTTAATGAGTATTTGTATGACCGGGGTGCTAGGCCAGCCTCTGGGGAGCTGGGGATATTTTTTCCAAATTACTGGATGCTCATGCGCAATGCCTGTAGGCTCATGCGTCCTTTTGAGGAGGTGACAAACCTTGTCAGTCGCACCGAAGGCACCATCAGCGACATCATACCATTTGTTTTCTTCCTGGAGTGTGCCCTGCGAAGAGTGCTGGATCAGGCAGTAGATGTGCGTGAAGAGGAAGCAGGAGAGTTGTGGTGTCCATCACCCCCACAAACAGCCGAATCAGCATCGCTTGCTGGACCTGCGGCAACGCAGGAAGAGGATTGTGAGGAAGAGGAGTCAGAGGAGGAATGTGGCTTTGAGGAGGAGGAGGAGGAGGAAGACCGAGCACAACAGGCATCCCAGAGTGCTCGTTGTTGTCACCTCTCTGGTACCCGTGGTGTTGTACATGACTGGGGGGAAGAAGATACCATCAGTGAGATCAGTGAGGAGGAGCGACGGGACATGATTAGCTCAGCATCCAACCTTGTTCAAATGGGTTCTTTCATGCTGTCGTGTCTGTTGAGGGACCCTCATATAAAAAAGCTGAAGGAGAACGACCTGTACTGGGTGTGCACGCTCCTCGACCCCCGGTATAAGCATAAAGTGCCTGAAATGTTACCAAATTCCCGCAAGTCGGAAAGGATAGAGCATTTTCATAATAAATTAAAAACTATGCTTTACACAGCGTATAAGGGTGATGTCACAGCACCACGGTAATGTAACAGGGGAAGATATGAAATTAATCCTCCTCCTCCCACGTCCACAGCGGCAAGGACAGGACGCTTTCCTGACGTCTTGTTGATGGAGGACATGCATACCTTTTTAACTCCCATGCACCATCAGAGCCTTTCTGGATCCAGCCTTAGAGAAAGACTCAACCGACAGGTAGCAGACTACCTAGCTTTAACTGCGGATCTCAACACTCTCAGGAGCGATGGACCACTTGACTACTGGGTGTGCAGGCTGGACTTGTGGCCTGAGCTATCCCAATTTGCAATGGAACTTCTGGCCTGCCCCGCTTCAAGTGTCCTGTCCAAAAGGACTTTCAGTACAGCAGGAGGTTTTGTCACTGAGAAGAGAAGTCGCCTAGGTCAAAAAAGCCTTGACTATCTCACTTTTATAAAAATGAATGAGGGCTGGATCCCGAAGGGACTGACATTGGCCGATATATTTGAATAAAAAAGGCCTGATGATGAGATGAGCTGGCTTGGGCTACAACTGGTACACAGGCTGGCCTTTTTTGTTGTTGTTATAAAGCCGGAGGACTTGCTTGACTTATCCGCCAACAACTAGTGTTCAAGCCACAAGCTTTTAGGGCACTTTATAAATGTTTTACAAACATCAATTTTTCTGGCCGCTGCTACAGCAGTTGCTACAACAATACCCAATTTTTTCAGTCATTTGTACATTCCTAATTTTTCTGGCCTCTGCTGCAGCTCTGTGGAAACAAAACTCAAATAAAAAAAATAAGGCACATAACACTAGTGATTAAACTGTTACGAATTGTAAAACTTAGCACACCACTCATATCTGGTGGACCATTAAATTGAACGCAAAATGCCACAAATTTGAAGGAGGAGGACCGACCAAGCATCTTTATCCATCTCTTGGTTGCTCTAAATTATCTCCGTGTTCCATCTATGCCATACCTGTACTCTATTGTGCAAAAGGGTGGCATATGTGTTGTTTCATGCTGTTGTGCCTGTTGCGGGTCGTGGCCCATGGTATAAAAAGGCTGAAGGAGAACGACCTGTAATGGGTGCCCCATCAAATTTTTAGAAAAATGTTCCTGGTTCCTCTCAACTATCTCTGGGTTTCTAAAATGGATGCCATACCTGTACTCGCTTTTGCAAAAGGATGGCATATGTGGTGGTGTTTCATTCAGTTGTTTCTGTTGAGGATGCTGGACCCTCTTATAAAAAAGCTGAAGGAGAACAACCTGGAGTGGGAGTCCAAGCATGGTTTTTGGGGCTATTTCACTTTTCCAAACAATTATCTGTGGGTTTCTAAAATCAATGCCGTACCAGTACTCTATTGTTCAAAAGGATGCCATATGTTCTCTTTCCTGCTGGTATTTTGTTTGAGGGTCCTGGACCCTCTTATAAAAAGGCCTAAGGAGAAAGAGGTGTACTGGGTGTCCACTCAATTTTTTTTTCTATTTCACATTTGACCAAAATTATCTCTGGGTTTGTAAAATCAATGCTGTACCTGTACTCTATTGTTCAAAAGGATGCCATACGTCCTCTTTCCTGCTGGTGTTTTTTTTTGAGGGTCCTGGACCCTCTTATAAAAAGGCCGAAGGAGAAAGGAGTGTACTGGGTGTCCATCGAATCATTTTTTTTTATTCAAATTCCTGGTTGCAACAAATTATCTCCGGGTTTCTAAAATCAATGCCTTTCCTGTAATCTAATTTTCAAAAGGATGCCATATGTCCTCTTTCCTGCTGCTGGTTTTGTTGAGGGTCCTGGAGCCTCTGCTAAAAAAAGGCCTAAGGATAAATAAGTGTACTGGGTGTCTAATCAATGTTTTTTTAGATTTCACGGTTGCAAAAAATTATCCCCGGGTTTCTAAAATCAATGCCTTTCATGTAATCAATTATTCACAAGGATGCCATATGTCCTCTTTCATGCTGTTGTTTCTGTTGAGGCTCCGACCGGGAGCCTCTTATAAAAAGGCCTAAGGATAAAGAAGTGTACTGGGTGTATAATCTAATTTTTTTTAGATTTCATGGTTGCAACTAATGATCTCTGTGTTTCTAAAATCAATGCCTTTCCTGTAATCTAATTTTCAAAAGGATGCCATATGTCCTCTTTCATGCTGCTGGTTTTGTGGAGGGTCCTGGAGCCTCTGCTAAAAAGGCCTAAGGATAAATAAGTGTAATGGGTGTCTAATCAATCTTTTTTTAGATTTCACGGTTGCAACAAATTATCCCCGGGTTTCTAAAATCAATGCCTTTCCTGTAATCTATTAGTCACAAAGATGCCATATGTCCTCTTTCATGCTGTTGTTTCTGTTGAGGCTCCTGGAGCCTCTTATAAAAAGGCCTAAGGATAAAGAAGTGTTCTGGGTGTATAATCTATGTTTTTTTAGATTTCACGGTTGCAACTAATGATCTCTGTGTTTCTAAAATCAATGCCTTTCCTGTAATCTAATTTTCAAAAGGATGCCATATGTCCTCTTTCATGCTGCTGGCTTTGTGGAGGGTCCTGGAGCCTCTGCTAAAAAGGCCTAAGGATAAATATGTGTACTGGGTGTCTAATCAATGTTTTTTTAGATTTCCCGGTTGCAACAAATTATCTCTGGATTTCTCAAATCAATGCCTTAAATGTAATCTATTGTTCAAAAGGATGCCATATGTCCTCTTTCCTTTTTTTTTTTTTTCTCTGAATTTTTGTTTATTTTAGAAAATGTAATGCACTTATAGGTTCACTAAGATTATGACTTTGCACACTGCCATTTTCCATGCAGCATGTTGACATGTCGTGTAATATGACTAGAATGGTATGTTTTGAATCTGCTGAGCATAATAAAAAAAAAAAAAAAAATTAACTTGAGTTAATAACTGAAGCATGACTTCAGGAGTCAGGTGTGGTCGTAGGTAGTGGTTGTTAGCAGATTCCTTTTAATGCAAATTGCAATTGCCACAGCGTGCATAAAATGTGCTTCACTAGTCCAAATCTTACCTTTTTTTTTCATTCAGGGGTGTCCGGCGCCATATTGGAAATGCAAGAAACAGGTCTCCGTACCCGTTAATATAAGGGGTGACTAGTGCTTTTCCTTCTCTTTGTCAATAGTTGTAATTAACGAGTTGTCCAGTTACTATAGAACTGGTTTGATAACCCAGGGTCCTGGGGGGGGATATTGGCGGCAGCTTTGACAGCACTATCAGGCTAGAGAGGCCTCTCAGTGTCGCGGCTAGCTGTAACGCAGTCAGCTGAGGAACATAGGTAAGCCGATATGAGTAAGGTATCTCCAGGCTCCTCTTGGATAGCCCCAGAAAGTGTGACTATGAATCCCAAAAAGAAAATTAAATTAAGGTTGAAAACTAACACCAAATAATGATCTGTGGGTTTCTAAAATCAATGCCTTTCCTGTAATCTATTATTCAAAAGGATGACATATGTCCTCTTTCATGCTGTTGTTTTGGTTGAGGCTCTGGGACCCTCTTATTAAAAAGGCCTGAGGATAAATAAGTGTACTGGGTGTCTAAACAATGTTTTTTTCTATTTCCCGGGTCATATAAATGATCTCTGGGATTCTAAAATCAATGCCTTTCCTGTAATCTATTATTCAAAAGGATGACATATGTCCTCTTTCATGCTGTTGTTTCGGTTGAGGCTCTGGGACCCTCTTATTAAAAAGGCCTGAGGATAAATAAGTGTACTGGGTGTCTAATCAATGTTTTTTTCTATTTCCCGGGTCATATAAATGATCTCTGGGATTCTAAAATCAATGCCTTTCTGTAATCTATTATTCCAAAGGATGACATATGTCCTCTTTCATGCTGTTGTTTCGGTTGAGGCTCCGGGACCCTCTTATTAAAAAGGCCTGAGGATAAATAAGTGTACTGGGTGTCTAATCAATGTTTTTTTCTATTTCCCAGGTCATATAAATGATCTCTGGGATTCTAAAATCAATGCCTTTCCTGTAATCTATTATTCAAAAGGATGACATATGTCCTCTTTCATGCTGTTGTTTCGGTTGAGGCTCCGGGACCCTCTTATTAAAAAGGCCTGAGGATGAATAAGTGTACTGGGTGTCTAATCAATGTTTTTTTCTATTTCCCGGGTCATATAAATGATCTCTGGGATTCTAAAATCAATGCCTTTCCTGTAATCTATTATTCAAAAGGATGACATATGTCCTCTTTCATGCTGTTGTTTCGGTTGAGGCTCCGGGACCCTCTTATTAAAAATGCCTAAGAATAAATAAGTGTACTGGGTGTCTAATCAATGTTTTTTTCTATTTCCCGGGTCATATAAATGATCTCTGGGATTCTAAAATCAATGCCTTTCCTGTAATCTATTATTCAAAAGGATGACATATGTCCTCTTTCATAATGTTTTTTCTGTTGAGGCTCCGGGAGCCTCTTATAAAAAGGCCTAAGGATAAAGAAGTGTACTGGGTGTCCAATCAATGTGTTTTTTCTATTTCCCTGGTCATATAAATGATCTCTGGGATTCTAAAATCAATGCCTTAACTGTAATTAATTGTTCACAAGGATGCCATATGTCCTCTTTCATGCTGTTGTTTCAGTTGAGGCTCCGGGAGCCTCTTATAAAAAGGCCTAAGGATAAAGAAGTGTGCTGGGTGTCCAATCAATGTTTTTTTTATTTCACAGTTGCAAAAAAATTATCTATGGCTTTCTAAAATCTATGCCTTACCTGTCATCTATTGTTCAAAAGGATGCCATATGTCCTCTTTCCTGCTGTTGTTTTTGTTGGGGGTCCGGAACACTATTCTAAAAAGGCCAAAGGAGAACGACCTGTACTGTACTTGGTGTCCAATCATGTTTTTGTTTTCAATTTCACGGTTCATAATAAATATCGCTGTGTAACTAAAATCAATGCCATACCTGTACTCTGTTGTTCAAAAGGATGGCATATGTGGTGTTTCATTCTGTTGTGGTTGTTGAGGGTCGTGGCCGTGGGACAGCATATAAAACGGCTGAAGGAGAACAACCTGTACAGCCTTGCTCCTCTTTTTAGGCAGGCCAGCTCTTTGCATACATGCCCACAGACTCTGTAACGCATGCCTCTTTTAGGGAGAGGTGCAGCCATAATGCAGGGTCAGAACCTCTGCCTGCAACTGTTATACTCGATTTTGCAAAAGGAAGTAACCTTACCATGGTTCCCTGCACGCACGTATTGTTGTTATATTTTGGTGAGGGTAATTATGATGGCCATGTAGACCACCACCACTGAGAGTCCTGGAAGTAACAGGGATGAGATGAAAGAGCTAAGAATAGTAGAACTTGAAGCAACAGAGTTAGCCATGGGTGTTAGTGCAAGACCGCTTGGCTTTTTTTTGGCTTTGGGTGCGGCTATTCATGCAGGCCATATAGAGCTGCCACCATTCGGTGTTATATCAGGTATTAAACTAATAAGAACAGTACTACCAAAATACAGCCAATGAAGGGCCTTAGGAAGACTGAGCCAAGGTTGGATTGTAGTATTTGGCTAGGCTAATCATGATGGCCATGTAGACCGCCCGTAACAGGGATGAAAGTGCTAAGAATAGTACTAATTGAAACAACCGAGTTAGCCATGGGTGTTAGTCTAAGACCACTCACCTTTTTTTTGGGTTTGAGTGCAGCTAATCATGAAGGCCAGATAGACCTGCCACAATTTGGTGTTGTAACAGGTATTAAACTGCAAAGAACAGTACTACTTAACACAACCTACTTACCATGGGTCCCAGAGCATATGTTTGGTTATTATATTTTGTAAGGGTAATCATGCAGGCCATATAGACCTCCACCGATAGGGTGAGTATGAGTAACAGCTATTAAAATGCGAAGGACATTACTAATTAACACAACATAGTTACCATGGGTCGCAGACCAAGAGCAGATGTCTTATTATTATATTTTGTATGGGTAATCATCCAGGCCGTATAGACCTCACTAAATAGGGGGAGTTACAGAGATTAAAGTGCTAAGAATGGTAGTACTTAAAACACAACCTAGTTAAAATGGGTACCAGACCGCATGTCTTATTATTATATTTTTTTAGGGTAATCAGGCAGGCCATATAGAACACCCCCGATAGGGGGGGGGAACAGGGATTAAAGTGCTAAGAAAAGTACTAATTGACACAAGCTAGTTATCATGGGTCCAACACCGTGTGTCTTGATGTTATACTTTGTCAGGGTAATCATGCAGGCCATATAGACCTCCCTTGATAGGGGGAGTAACAGGGATTACAGTTATAAGAATAGTACTACTTAAACACAACCTAATTACCATGGGTCCAAGACCAGATGTTTTATTATTATACTTTGTCAGGCTAATCATGCAGGCCATATAGAGCTCCAACAAAAGGGGGGGGGTAAGAGGGATTCAAGTGATAAGAAAAGTTTTACTTAACATAACAAAATTACCATGGTTCCCAGACCGCGTGTCTTGTTGTTATACTTTGTCAGGGTAATCATAACCACCATATAGACCTCCACCAATAGGGGGAGTTACAGGGCTGAAAGTGTTAAGAACAGTACTACTTGACCTAGTTGGGTCCAAGAACGCATGTTTAATTATTAGACTTTATTAGGGTAATTATATATCTAACAAATCTATATATTTCTCTTCTATCGATTCTATCTAACTATCAATCTATGTATATCTATCCTATCTATCAATCTATCTTCTGTCCGGGATGTTTTGAGACAGCCACTTTGGGAATGTTAGTTGATTTAGGCCCATTATGGCTGAAAAGCAGACTCTGCATAAACTATGTAATTTTCCATGGGAGTTTTGCCAGGGATCCCCCTCCAGCATGCAACAGTCCAGGTGTTAGTACCCTTGAAACAACTTTTCCATTACTATTGTGGCCAGAAAGAGTCCTTGTAGGTTTTAAAGTTCGCCTGCCTATTGAATTCAATGGCGGTTCGTGCGGTTCGCGGGTTCGCGAACAATACCGGAAGTTCGAGTCCGCCGTTCGCGAACCGAAAATTTTAGGTTTGCGACATCACTATTTATAATGTATTGGATCTACTGATGTTCCTTGTATTACTACTGTTACTTGTTATTACATAAATTGTTGTACTTTTATTTGTTGATTTGTACTTAGATAGGGACTCCCTTTAAAGTTCACATATTATGGGTCTGCCCAATTATTCTCCTTCAAACCATGAAGGGGTCAATATATGTCCCTATTACAATAAAGTCGTTGGACTTTCTAGTTTTCCTCACCTAGTTCCTCCCAATATCCCCTTAAATCCCCCTACCAAGTTCAAACTCTGATACTCAGATATAGGATCTAATTCAGATCCTTGCTCTATCCCCCCTAAGATTTAACTTCTCATTTTAATGAGACCAAGGAATTGACGTACCTCTTAGGTACACTCTCCAACCCCTTGGTAGGCAGTGAATAGTGCCACCGCAACTACTTAGTATAGTCTATAACTAGATTGTAATCTAGAGTAATAGTCCATACTAAAATTTGCAGCCCATACTATATTGCATTCAAGAGAGTTTTACATTACCAGAAATTGTGACTTTCAACTGTCCTATACCTAGACTCCTCACAAGACTAACATATTGTCTACCTCATTACAGTGAGCTACAACATCCTACCCAATAACAGCTTGAGAATACATTCTCTGAGACACACGCTCCAAGACCAATAGACAGGTAAGTGGAGCTGTTCTCAACCCCCTTTTTCCTCTTCCTACCCCTCTTCTTTCACTTGCCATATTTGTCCCTCGCTCTCCCATCCCCACCTTGTGAGATGGGGCCGACCACGCCTACTCTCACCTTTGCTTCCCTGAATTGCAAAGGCCTTAATTCCGGTACTAAGCGAAGTCTCATGGGAAATTACATGAAAGCCAGCAATGTGCAGGTGGCCTTCCTTCAAGAGACACATTGGTTGAGTGATCTCACACCTACAATTAAGTTCCAGTATTTCCCTAACTTTGTCTCGGCCTCCCATTCGGACAAAACCAGGGGTGTAGCAATCCTCATCCATCGGCTAGTCAGTTATGAACAAATTTACCTGGAATTAGATCCAGAGGGCAGATACCTCATTTTGATCTGCAAACTTGAGGGTCAAGTTTATACGTTGGTGAATATTTATGTTCCCAACCAAAACCAGCCTAGTTTCCTCAAAAAAATTCTACACAATGTAAGCAAAATTAAGTCGGGCAGACTCATCCTGGGAGGTGATCTCAATATGGTTTGGGATCCCTCGTTAGATAAAAAGGTCAGCCAGGGTAAGTCAGTTGATTCATATTCGATTTCTACAGCTAAGAAGTTCCGAGACCTTATTCTAGAATTTTACCTATATGATGTCTGGAGGGCGTGCCACCCATCCACCAGAGATTATACGTATTGCTCTAGGCTCCATAATTCATACTCCAGATTGGATTATTTTTTTTCAGATTCTTGGACGCTCAATATAGTTAGGAGTACCTCGATCAGGCCTTGCTCTTGGTCCGATCACAAGGCCCTATGAGGGGTATGTATCCGTGAGCAAGCCTCCCTTAAAAAACAAATGAAGGCCCCCTTGGGACTGCTGACTGCCAGCCTTCGCTCTAAAGAAAGATTATGTAAAGGCAATCCTGACCTGAGATTAGCGGGTGAGATAGCAGCCCTTCGTAACCCAAATTAAAGAGATAGAGATAAATAGAGTCCAGGAAGCAGTGCTTAGATTTAAGCAATTATTATACTATCAAGGCAACAAAGTGTACACTATCCTGGCTCAGAAGTTGAGGGGAAGGGTTGCCTCCTCCCGCATTCTGACCATAGGTCAGGGGAACAGTCAAGTTACCTCTCCTAAGGATATAGGGGAGGCCTTCGCCTCATTTTATTCCAATTTATATAATCTCCAACAGACAGAGGGACCAGGATCTCTACCTAGGGCTGTGATTCAATCCTTTATTAGAAACCTTAACTTACCCTCACTATCCCAGACGGAGATAGATAAGCTCTCAACAACTTTTTCGAGTGTGGAGCTGAAGGTTGCAATTACCCAACTACAGAATGGGAAGGCCCCGGGACTGGATGGCTTTCCGGCTCTTTTCTATAAGACCTTCCGATCAGAACTCTCGACACTTCTCCTTCAGGCCTTTACAGAGGCCAGGGAAAAAAGCTCCTTTAGAAGTGAACTTCTCGAGGCAACAATCCTTACGATACCAAAGCCTAACAAAGACCCTACCCAATGTGGAAGCTATAGGCCCATCTCCCTCATCAATATTGATGTAAAACTTTATTCCAAGCTCTGGGCAAATCGTTTACGCCATATGGTACAGGGCCTGCTACACCCAGACCAGGTGGGATTTACCTGGGGGAGTTATTGCCCAGATAATACCAGGCGTATCTTAAACATTTTCTCGGAGGCAGTTCGCCGGAGAATGCCCATGCTGGCCCTGTCATTGGACACAGAAAAAGCGTTTGACAGGGTAGGATGGGAGTATTTGTGGGAGACACTCTTGACCTCTGGGTTCCCCAATGACATAGTAGTTGCCATTCAGGCGCTATACAGCTCTTCTAGCGCTAGAGTGTGTGGGCTGGGATTCTGTTCTCAAAGCTTCCCAGTGACCAATGGAAAGAGGCAGGGTTGCCCCCTCTCGCCCATTGTATTTGCACTGGCTATTGAGCCATTATCCCAAGCAATCAGGGACTCCCCTAGAATTAGAGGAGTCCCCTTGAGTCTTCGGAAGGAGGAGAGGGGTGGGGGTGGAGAAAAGATTGTATTGTTCGCAGACAATGTCACTCTCTTTCTGACTAACCCTCTAGGCTCCCTCCCAGCCCTTTTTGAAATTATAACCTTGTTCAGCTCCCTCAGCTTCTACAAACTTAATCTAGCTAAAACGGAAGCACTTGCGATTCATATCCCTAGTTTTGAAATGGAGATCCTCCGAGATTCTTATCAGTTTCAATGGGCTTTGGACACCATTACACATTTGGGTGTCCAATTAGGTCCAAAAGTAGAGGTGATTAGGTGAAAAATGTTTTGACAAGTTCCTATTAGAGACTAGAACCCTACTCAACTCATGGTCATTTGGGGAAGTGTCCTGGCTAGGCCGGATCGCCTCAGTTAAAATGACCATTTTGCCAAAGATTCTTTATTATTTCCGCTGCCTCCCAATTAATCTACCCCAAGCTCTCTTAGACAAATTTGATGGCCTAATTGCTAGATATGTCTGGCAGGGAAAAAAACCAAGGATCGCCAGGAAATCATTGCAACGGCCCCATCACTTGGGTGGAGTTTCACTCCCCAATATTAGCACCTACTACGAGGCAGCTAGACTGACTCATATATCTAGCTGGGGGATAAAAGATAATCACCCAGGCTGGAAGAAAGTTGAGCAGTTCTCCCTCCCACCTGGGATGAACCTTCGAGACTTACCTTGGATTCCGGACTGATTGATTCAGTAGATATTCAGAATCTCATAGTTAAACAGGCATTGGAATGTTGGAAGGCTATTAGACACCATGTAAATATAGCTCCACATCCGTCCCCCATCCACTCGATCACAGGCTTACTTAGAGCCCTCCCGGATTCCCATGTTGCTAAATGGAGCCAGTGGAATATTCTGAAAGTTTCAGAACTCTACCAACGGAATACTTTGCAATTAGCAGAACCAATGCCACAAGGAGGAGATAAGAGTCTTCCTCCGTGGTTCGCTTTTGAACGATTCAGACTTCATAAATTTCACTTAAGCTGGGGCTTCCCTCCATCAGATCTTAGAACCCTGACCGTCTGGGAGCAGAAATGGGACTCAGGTCTGGCCTTATTGAGACCCCTGTCCTCTCACTATATGCTTCTCATGAAAGATAAGTGCGCAACTACAGTGTGGCAACTGAAAGCATGGGAAAAAGATTTAAAACTCCAAATTTCTGAAAAGACCTGGTCACAAACAATCCTACTTACCAAACAAACTCTACATTGCGCCAATTCACTAGAGCTCTATATGAAGGTATGCCTTAGATGGCATTACATTCCCCTGAGACTAGCACAGAGGATCCCATCCCACTCATCTCTCTGCTGGAGAAACTGTGGTCAGGTCGGCACAGACCTCCATATATGGTGGGCCTGCCCAGTGTAAGAGGAAATGTGGAAGGAGGTTTTCAGATTATGTAAATCAGTTGGGATTACTCTTCCAGAAGATCCCAAAATAGCACTTTTAAACATCTTCCCAAAGCAAACACTGAAAACTCATAGACAAATGGCTACATTCATATTTGCTGCCACCAAAGCCTCTATTGCAAGGAAGTGGAGGCAGATAGATTCTCCTGCTACATCTGATATTAAACAGACTATAGGTACCTATTCTGTGATGGAAAGAGGATTCTACCAACATTTGAACAAGATTGACTTATACTGGAAAATTTGGGACAGGTGGGCCCATAGGGAGGGGCCCCCTAGGGGCCCACAGATCACACTGAAGTCCCCGGATTTTCCCGGGGGAATTGGCTTTTGCATTCAGGCCTCTAATCTGGAGGGAATCCCCCCCTACCCTTCCCCCCTCTTTTCCTTCCCTTTTCTCTCTTTTTCTTGGTTGTTTTGCTGGTTTGTTTGTCCTCCTCTTCTTCCACCCCTCTTTATGTACACATGGACCTCTCCCATACTCTAGTCTTCCTAACAGCTCCACTTGCCAGATGGAAGGGAAGCCTAGATTGTGTAATAGGTTAGACATATTGGGTCTTGCTTCCCTCTGACCAAAGGATGTGTCATACATGTTTTTTTCGCCCTGGTCCCCCACTCTCCGTGGAGGTAGAGTTCATCTACACATATTAGACAAGAGATCGTTACTTTACCAGTCTTACATGAGAGATCATTTTCTAGGTGCCATTGAATAATATGTTTGAGTCATGCGCAGGTAGGTCGAAAAAAAAAAAAAAAAAAAAAAAAAGGGACATTGTTGCAATTACTCTAGAGATTTATTTAACTATTGAAAATCTGAGGTTTTGCTATATCCAACTTGTCTTCTAGTGCTACAGTAAAAAACTTTGATAACGTTGTGTATTTGTATGCGTATTCTTTCTGGTTTGTAAGCTTTCAATTGTATATTGCAAGTTATCTCAATAAAAACATATATAATAATAATAATAAAAAAAAACAAATGATAACAAAAACTGCAAAAATATTTTTTTTATAAAAAAAATAAAAAAATTAAATCCAATGCTGAAACTACACAGGAAAAAAACTCTAGAAATTGTAAAGGTATTGTTTTCTTTATTGTAAAATGAGTTTCCTCTCCTCTACTAGTTGGCTGAACTGGGGCATTCATGGGCAAACCTGAAAGTTTTCGGTCATGTGCATCATATTCTCTAAACATTTCCCCTGCAGTCTCACTGCTTTATCTTGCAAACTGAAAGGTGACAAGATTGTGTCAAAACACTTATTACCCTAATAAAGAAACACATGGTAGAAAATAGAGTAGACTGTAAGATAATATATAATGAAAACAGAGTCAATTGATATTTATTAGTTGCAGTATTTAAAGGCACAGTCAACACCAAAATTGTTGTTGAAAAAGATAGATAATGCCTTTACTACCCATTCCCCAGCTTTGCACAACCAACATGGTTATATTAATAAACTTTATAACATTTAAACCTCTAAATTTCTGCCTGTTTCTAAGCCACTACAGACAGTCTCATATCACATGCTTTTTTATTAACTTTTCACAATAAGAGACTGCTAATCCATATATATATAACATTGTGCCCTCTCCCGTGGAGTTGTGACTGACACTGCACTAATTGGCTAAAATGCAAATAAATAAATAACCATGTGATAAGGGGGCTGTCAAAAGAAGCTTAGATACAAGATAATCACAGAGGTTAAAAGCATATTAATGTAACCATATTGGCTGTGCAAAATTAGGGAATGTGTAATAAAGGGATTATCTTTCTTTTTAAACAACAAACCTTTTTTAGTAGATTGTGCCTTTAATTTTTAAAGTGTACCCGCTGATCCCTGCTAACTTTGCTTTACCAGTGAAGTTTACCTTTCCAGTAAACTCCATTACTTTCTAAGGAATGCAAGGACAGCACCTTTTTTTTAGAAGTTCCTGAAAGTCAACCTCTGCAAGTGCCAGTGCAAGTGGATTTTAATGTCTCATCCGGAGAATGTTGGATAGTCAAGCTGTTACAATATTATCCAAATTTATGTTCTCACTCAAATGTAAAAAAGCAAGGATATTCTTTCATCTATGGCTTGAAAAAAATAAAATAATATCACTGACAAGATTGCTGGTGCTAAAGGCTCCAGCTAAAACATGGCAAGTAATTGAACACAATATTTGCAGCATTATGAAGGCCTAATAACTAGATAAGAGTCAAACAAAGGTGATAAGAAATAAGTATGCCAGTGTAAGGGGTAAATGTATGAATCTGCATTCGTAGCTTGCATGAGTGAACTTGCAGCCTCACATTTAAGAAGCAGAAATGGCTTTGTTTGCTTCTTCGCCACCTCAGAGATTGGGGGATTGATCTCCTTGACACTTGCTTGTTTTGGGTGATTGGCATGCCCTGCTCTTGTGCAATTGGTTGCACAGAAATCAAGGGTGGCATAAGAAACCTCTTGTTTTTTATTTTATTTTTAGTTTGTGAACTCCATTGAAGTCTATGTGGAGAAGGGACAAACAGTCTAGTCAAAATTAAACATGATGGTTTAAATAGGGCATGCAATTTTAAACAACTTACCACTTTACTTTTATCAAGAAATTTGCTTTGTTCTCTTGGTATTATTTGTTTAGAGCTAAACCTAGGTAGGCTCATATGCTAATTTCTAAGCTCTTGAAGGCCACCTTTTATCTCAGTGCATTTTGGCAGTTTTTCACAGCTAGACAGCGCTAGGTTATGTATGTCGCATAGATAACACTGTGCTCACTTCCGTTGAGTTATTTATGAGTCAGCACTGATTGGATAAAATGCAAGTTTATCAAATGAACTGAAATAAGGGGGCAGTCTTCAGAGGCTTGGATACAAGGCTATTACAAAGGTAAAAGTATATTAATATAATTGTGTTAGTTATGTAAAACTGTGGAATGAGTAATAAAGGGATTATCTATCTTTTTAAACAATAAAAATTCTGGAGTAGACTGTCCCTTTAACTTTAATTCAACAACTGCTTCAATAATATATCGTAGACTGCAGAAGCTCGGTCCCTGCTACATTCTACATAACGATTGCTTGATTAAAATAGTAGTTCATTTTAAAACCTAATTTAAAGTGTAATTCTACATTCTCTCAGTTAAGACAACATCAAAAATGTCACATTGTGGGCTAGATTACAAGTGGAGCAATACATTTTTATCTCTCATGGGTGCCTACTATTCTCAAGGTAAAACACTGGCGCTCCCAGATTAGCACTGATATTACATGTTAAAAGTAACTTTGGATATCATGACCACACAAACTCCCTCACCCCATGGACTTCTATATGGCACACTAAAGAAAGTCTTTTATTGCTCATGCACTAACCTGAAGCTGGGCTAGAACAACTGAGCTGAAGCCGAAGGTGTGTTAACATTACTTCACATTTTATTTATATGGCCATTGGCAAATCTTTGAAATGCCTAAAGTTTCTCGGTGGGATTTTAGTTTGCAGAGAGAGTTTGCACCAAATTTGGATTTTATTACTTTTAAACCACGTCAGGATTACGCTATTATATTTCTCTTTGTCCTTTCTTTTCCGGTTACATGGAAGATCTTTATTAAAGCTATACCTAAGGTGTAGAAGTTTCATTATATGCCAGCAGTTATGAAAGTAACAACCACGTTGGAAGAAGCTCCTTAGCACAAGAGTGTGCACGTGGCTGTAGCCATCTGGCAGCAGTGTTTGCAGCAATGTTTATAGCAATGTTATGCATAGTTCCAAACAAAGCTGCCATATAATGCTACAGACACTGTATGGCAGTAGAGTTTACAACTACGTATAACATTGTTTTAAACATTCTTGTTGTTTAAATTGCTTGCTCTATCAGAATGATAAACCTTTATTTTGACTTTACTGTGCCTTTAATATAACTATTTTTAAATAAATAATATGAAAACAATTATAAACAAAATTGTCTTTTTTAGAATACACCTAGTTTTCAACGATGACATTTTCTACCTGTTAGACCTTAAAGTTGGTGTAGAAATGTGAAGAACTTGTAAGTATTTCACTTTCTATCTTACTTATATTAATGATAATCATTTCAAATTTTCAGAAGCAGCACAATGTACACTTGCAGATATAGGCCTCTATTTATCAAGGTCTGGCGGACCTGATCCGACACTGCGGATCAGGTCCGCCAGACCTCGCTGAATACGGCGAGCGTTGCACCAGCATCTCTTGTGAGTTGCTGGTGCAATGCTGAATACGGCGAGCGCCAGCAGGGGGGTGTCAATTAACCCGATCGTACTCGATCGGGTTGATTTCCGGCGATGTCTGTCTGCCTGCTCAGAGCAGGTGGACAGGTTATAGAGCAGCAGTCTTTGTGACCGCTGTTTCATAACTGCTCTTTCTGGCGAGTCTGAAGACTCGCCAGAAACACGGCCCTTCAAGCTCCGTACGGAGCTTGATAAATATGGGGCATAGGCTTCTCAAATTCACAACAAGCAAAGATGGAAACCTCTGTACCTTTAGTCATTTTTGGGGGCAGACCTTTACAAAATTGGATTATAAGAAGACTATACTGAGCTGAAACCCTACCTCATTCTTTTATTAAATTTAATCTATTAATGAAAAGTTCTCTCATCTCCTTAAATGAACCCTTGACATTTTCATTCTGTTAAATTAAATCTGAGCCAGAAAATTCAAAAGAACACAGTACAAATCTTATTCATGTCAAATATACAGTATTTTGGGGGAGAGTCTTTAGTGTTTTAGTACAAGACTTCATTATTCAGTTTTATATCCAAAGATTTTATCAAGGTTGGCAGCTAATCAAAAAAGGAAAGCTAGAAAAAAGTTACTCGACTGGGAATTATCTCTAGACAACCTGTAAGAAATTTGACAACTCTGGTTTTAATCCAGTAGAAAATTACACTTTGTAGTAGCTAAAAAGCTTTGTACAGTTTCCAATGTATTCTGGAAAGGCAGAAGTGATTTACTTTTATAGTTGTCTGAGAAACTCTGGACTACATAGTGAAAAAAATTAGGAGGAATTTAAAAAGTAGCCGTTATCTCTTAATTCAAAATGAAATTGACAGCCAAATATTTACTTTCTATAATTCAATATACCTTATAGAATTCCAGACTGGGGGGAATAGTGCTCCCTCATTACTTTTTTCTGCCCCACAAATTTCCCATCCTATGCTTATGTCCAATTATTCCCATTTCCAAAACATACACAGTGCTGGTTCTGTTTTTGTTTTATGTGTAAACAGTTCAGTGCAAACGTTTTAGGTAGGTGTGAAAAAATTCTGTAAATTGCTTTGCTTTTTGTGAATGTTTTTTTAAAAAAGAAATGTTAATAGATTATTTTTTTATCAAATAGCAAAAAGTGATTGAACAGAAGAAAATTCTAAATCAAATCAATATTTGGTGTGACCACCCTTTGCCTTTGAAACGGCATAAAGATTTCTAGGCAACAGGTGCTCTGGACTGATGAGTCAAAATTTTAAATATTTGGATGTAGCAAAATGTAGTTTATTTGCTGAAGGACTTAACAGTGGTACAAGATTGAGTGTCTGCGGGAAACAGTGAAGCATGGTGGAGGTTCCTTGGACATTTGGGGCTGCATTTCTGCAAATAGAGTTTGGGGTTTGGTCAGACTTAATGATCTCCTCAATGCTGAACAGACAGATACTTATCAATCATGCAGTAACATCAGGGAGGCTTCTGATTTGCCCCAAATGTATTCTTCAGCATGACAATGACCCTAAAAATAAAATCAAAGTTATTAAGAATTACCTACAGCATAAAGAAGAACAAAAGTCCTGGAAGTGATGGTATGACCTCAGAGAGTCTGATCTCAACATTTTTGAATCTGTCTGGGATTACATGAAGAGACAAAAGCAACTGAGGGTGCTTAAAACCACAGCAAGACTGTGGTTAGTTCTCCATGGTGTTTGGAACAACCTAACTGCAGAGTTTCTTAAAAGGCTATTATTAAATACACACACACACACACACACACACACACACACACACACACACACATATATATATATATATATATATATATATATATATATATATATATATACAACACACAGAGAAAGTCCAGCACTCACTTACAAGCTCTCAGATAAGATTTAAAAGCAAAAATGGAAAGGTTAGTTACCGCATCTGGCCAAATGGGACAAGCCCAGGTACCACGTCAAGGTCCTTTCCAATACCTGGGACCCTAAAACAGTCACACAATGCATGCTCTCAAATCCAAACAAACTGCGAACAAGGGAAGGGTGCACAGGCTTATGTAATTACCCTAGACATATACAAAACATGGAAGGGGACTGCACTCTCATACCGGACTGGGTACACATCCCATGACCCTGCAACATGCTCAGCCCTGGGTGCTCACTGGCACTCACAGGAAGCTGTGCTGTCCCCAGAATCACAGGCAGTTAAACCCAGACAGGTCTGGGTGCAAGGACCATAGGGAAAATTACAAAACAGCTGAGAGCTTGTAAGTGAGTGCTGGACTTTCTCTGTGTGTTGTATTAATTTGTTTTGTAACAAAAGAAAAAAGAAAAAGTTCCCCTGTAATGTAAAGTACTTACCTTTAGCACATCCTGATCCTTCTTAGAGCCCCGGGTGCATGCTAATAGGACCTTCTTCTTTAGTGCAAGCCCTCGGAGCAGCTGAGCTAAGCTTCCTATTAGCATGGCTGAGGCTCTGTGAAGAAGAAAACAGGATTAGTGTGGCTCTCCAAGGTAAATATTTTAACTATTTAAAGGAAAATAAAGAAATTCTGTGAAAACAAAACAAATATCTATCGCCTAGATTTAGAGTTCTGCATTAGCCGTCAAAACCAGTGTTAGGGGGTCCTAACGCTGGTTTTGGCTGGCCGCTGGTATTTAGAGTCTTGTAGGTATGGGTCTAACGCTCACTTTCCAGCCGCGACTTTTCCATACCACAGATCCCCTTACGTCAATTGCGTATCCTATCTTTTCAATGGGATCTTTCTAACGCTGGTATTTAGAGTCTTGGCTGAAGTGAGCGTTAGAACTCTAACGACAAGACTCCAGCCGCAGAAAAAAGTCAGGAGTTAAGAGCTTTATGGGCTAACACCGGTTCATACTGTGCTCTAAAGTACACTAAAGTACACTCTAAAGTACACTAACACCCATAAACTACCTATGCACCCCTAAACCGAGGCCCCGCACATCGCCGCCACTCTATTAAAATTTTTTAACCCCTAATTTGACAACCGCAAACCACCGCCACCTACATTATTCCTATGAACCGCTAATCTGCTGCCCTTAACATCGCCGACTCCTACATAATATTTATTACCCCCTAATCTGCCCCCCTCAACGTCGCCGCTACCTACCTACACTTATTAACCCCTAATCTACCGACCGGACCTCACCGCTACTATAATAAATGTATTAACCCCTAAACCGCCTCACTCCCGCCTCAAAAACCCTATAATAAATAGCATTAACCCCTAATCTGCCCTCCCTAGCATCGCTGACACCTAACTTCAAGTATTGACCCCTAATCTGCCAACCGGACCTCGCCGCTACAATAATAAATGTATTAACCCCTAAAGCTAAGTCTAACCCTAACACCCCCTAAGTTAAATATAATTTAAATCTAACGAAATAAAATAAATTTTATTAAATAAATTATTCCTATTTAAAGCTAAATACTTACCTGTAAAATAAACCCTAATATAGCTACAATATAACTAATAATTATATTGTAGCTATTTTAGGATTTATATTTATTTTACAGGCAACTTTGTATTTATTTTAACTAGGTACAATAGCTATTAAATAGTTAATAACTATTTAATAGCTACCTAGTTAAAATTATTACAAAATTACCTGTAAAATAAATCCTAACCTAAGTTACAATTAAACCTAACACTACACTATCAATAAATTAATTAAATAAACTACCTACAATTACCTACAATTATCTACAATTAAATCAACTAAACTAAATTACAAAAAAAAAACACTAAATTACAAAAAATAAAAAAAGATTAAAAGAATTTTAAACTAATTACACCTACTCTAAGCCCCCTAAAAAAATAACAAAGCCCCCCAAAATAAAAAAATGCCCTACCCTAATCTAAAATAAAAAGTTTACAGCTCTTTTTCCTTACCAGCCCTTAAAAGGGCCTTTTGCGGGGCATGCCCCAAAGAAAACAGCTCTTTTGACTTTAAGAAAACATACAATACCCCCCCCAACATTACAACCCACCACCCACATACCCCTAATCTAACCCAAATCCCCCTTAAAAAACCTAACACTAAGCCCCTGATCTTCCTACCTTGTCTTCACCACGCCGGGTATCACCGATCTCTCCAGAAGAGGCTCCTAAGTCTTCATCCTATCCGGCAAGAAGAGGTCCAGAAGAGGCTCCAAAGTCTTCATCCTATCCGGCAAGAAGAGATCCAGAAGAGGCTCCGAAGTCTTCATCCTATCCGTCAAGAAGAGGAGATCCGGACCGGCAAACATCTTCACCCAAGCGTCATCTTCTATCTTCATCCATCTGACGAGGAGCGGCTCCATCTTCAAGACCTCCGGCGCGGAACATCCTCTTCTCCCGACGACTAGACGACGAATAAAGGTTCCTTTAAGGGACGTTATCCAAGATGGCGTCCCTCGAATTCCGATTGGCTGATAGGATTCTATCAGCCAATCGGAATTAAGGTAGGAAAAATCTGATTGGCTGATTAAATCAGCCAATCAGATTCAAGTTCAATCCGATTGGCTGATCCAATCAGCCAATCAGATTGAGCTCGCATTCTATTGGCTGATCGGAACAGCCAATAGAATGCAAGCTCAATCTGATTGGCTGATTTAGATAAAAATTATATTTAATTTAGGGGGGTGTTAATTAAGGTTAGGGTTAGACTTAGCTTTAAGGGCTAATACATTTATTAGAGTAGCGGCGAGGTCCGGTCAGCAGATCAGGGGTTAATACTTGAAGTTAGGGGTTGGCGATGTTAGGGAGAGCAGATTAGGGGTTAATACTATTTATTATATGGTTTTTGAGGCGGGAGTGCGGCGGTTTAGGGGTTAATACATTTATTATAGCGGTGGCGAGGTCCGGTCGGCAGATTAGGGGTTAATAAGTGTAGGTAGGTAGTGGCGACATTGGGGGGGGCAGATTAGGGTTAATAAATATAATATAGGGGTTGGCGGTGTTAGGGGCAGCAGATTCGGGGTACATAGGTATAATTGATAATTGGCTGTGTCACAGATTGAAAGTATGCACACAGCCAATATATTTATATATTTCATATAAGCTTGGATTTCCTACGTTGAATTTCAACTGATTTATAACAGCGGACCATCATTGTGTATTGAGCTAACCAGATCTGTAAAGATTGTGGTAGTTAATTACCTCGTTTTTAGGAATTGATCAAAAGAGAAATAAAGGGGAATTCCTAATCAAAGTTTCAAACTACATAGAATCCACTGGGGAAACAAACCCACAGATTAATTGGTTCACCCTGACCATCAAGCTAACCTTCATCATTGTAACATTCTTAGACTGTTAACATGGATCCATGAGGGCATATTAAAGTACTTTTAATTCATTGTATTAATCTGAGTTGTAAACAATTGTAAATATAACACCAGTTTTTTAATAGAGAAGAGATAACCGATTGCAACCGTTATCTATTTTATGTTTTATATGTTTTATATTGTTCTAGCAATGGAATAATAATATTATTTTATATCCATATTGTAATAAATATTGATTTAATATTGCGTTTGAGTTTCAGACCCTGCCTTTTTCGTTGGCGCTTTGATAGTTAACTGATAGTTTGTACATAGGTATAATGTAGGTTGCGGCGGTGTACGGAGCGGCAGATTAGGGGTTAATAATATAATGTAGGTGTCAGCGATAGTGGGGGCGGCAGATTAGGGGTTAATAAGTGTAAGGTTAGGAGTGTTTAGACTCTGTGTACATGTTAGGGTGTTAGGTGCAGACTTAGGAAGTGTTTCCCCATAGGAAACAATGGGGCTGCGTTAGGAGCTGAACGCTGCTTTTTTGCAGGTGTTAGGTTTTTTTCCAGCTCAAACTGCCCCATTGTTTCCTTTGGGGAAATCGTGCACAAGCACATTTTTTAAGCTGGCCGCGTCCGTAAGCAATGCTGGTATTGAGAGTTGCAGTGGCGGTAAATATGCCTGTACGCTCCCTTTTTGGAGCCTGACGCAGCCCTTCAGAGAACTCTAAATACCAGCGTTGTTTAAAAGGTGCGGGGGAAAAAAAACACGCGTAGCTAACGCACCCCTTCTAACGCAAAACTCTAAATCTAGGCGTGTGTTTCTTTAATGAATTTGCATTTGTGACAAAACAAATGCTCATGTATAAAAATGTCATTCTTATTCAACTGAGTAGTACTTTTCTTACTTTTATTTCCTCAGGCAAGAAATTGTAATATTGGAAAGGTTATGCTCATTATACCATGTTACTACCAAAATACTAATATTTGGTGTAGTGTTTTTGTAACGAACATTCGCCTAAATTAAAACTTTTGCGCTATACAGGGTGCAAAAATAACGCCAAAAACATTATTTCATTCTCCATAGCGCTGCCATTAGGAGTTACTGAAAAGCCTCCTTGTGCTGTGCGTTATGGTGCATTAAGCTCCATACCGCACAAAAGCCAATGGCTAAGTTTATGTGTTAATTCACGCTTTCCCCCATAGACATCATTGGTGAGAGAGTGTTAGAAAAAACACCTGACGTGCGGAATGGAGATCGCCGTAACGCAACCCCATTGATGTCTATGGGGAAAAGAAAATTACATTTAAACCTAACACCCAAACGTAAACCAAAAGTCTAAACACCCCTAACCTGCCGCCCCTGACATCGCCGACACTAATAAAAGCTATTAACCCCTATTCCTCTGCTCCCCGACATCGCCGACACTAACAAAAGCTATTAACCCCTAATTCTCCGCTCCCCCACATCGCTGCCACTAAAAATAATTATTAACCCCTATTCCACCGCTCCCCAACATCGCGTCACCTAAATAAAAACTATTAACCCCTAATTTGCTGCTCCCCGATATCGCCGCCACTAAATAAAGTTATTAACCCCTAATTTGCCGCTCCCCGACATCGTCACCACCTAAATAAACCAATTAACCCCAAACCTCAGGCCTTCCACATCGCCACCACTAAAAGAAACTATAAACCCCTAAACTGCTGGCCCCCCACTTTGCAAAACACTAAATTAAACTTTTAACCCCTAAACCTAACACCCCCTAACTTTAAATTAAAATTACAATATAACTATATATAAATTAATAAAAACTTACCTGTGAAATAAAAATAAACCTAAGTTTAAACTATAAATTAACCTAACATTACTATTTTAATAAAATAAAAAAACTACCAATTAAAAAATCTATATTACAGATATAAAAACCCCTAACACTACGAAAAAAATTAAAAAATTTAAAATTACAAAAAATAATAAACACTAAATTAAGAAAAATAAAAAATGAAATTATCAAAAATAAATACAATTACACCTAATCTAATAGCCCTATAAAAATAAAAAAGTGCCTCCAAAATAAAAACACACCCTAGCCTATAATAAACCACCAATAGCCCTTAAAAGGACCTTTTGTAGGGCATTGCCCTATGTTAAACAGCTCTTTTACCTGTAAAAAAATACAAAATTCCCCCCAACAGTAAAACCCACCACCCAACCAACCCCCCAAAATAAAAAAACCTTACTCTAATAAAAACCTAAGCTACCCATTGCCCCTAAAGGGGCATTTGTATGGGCATTAACCTTAAAAGGGCATTCAGCTCTTTTTGACTGCCCTAAAAGGGCATTCAGCTCTTTGCAATTGCCCAAAGCCCTAATCTAAAAAAAAACACCCCAAAAAAATGAAAAAAAAAACCTAACACTAACCCCTTACGGTTCCTGAAGTCCGGACATCCATCTTCATCCAGGCGGCGAGAAGACTTCATCCAGGCGGCGACACCTTCATCCATCTTGGGGACGTCTTCTATCCTCATCCAGGCGGTGTGGAGCAGAGCTATTCTGGAAGTCATCCTGTGCAGAGCGTCCTCTTCATACAGTCACCACCGTACACTGAAGTTGAATGCAAGGTAGCCGTTTCAAAATGGTGTACCTTGCATTCCTATTGGCTGATTTGATTCTTCAAATTCAAATCAGCCAATAGGATGAGAGCTTCTGGAATCCTATTGGCTGTTCAAAACAGCCAATAGGATGAGAGCTACTGAAATCCTATTCAAAACTTTAATTTAAAGTTAGGGGGGTGTTAGGTTTAGGGGTTAATAGTTTAATTTAGTGTTTTGCAATGTGGGAGGCTGGTGGTTTAGGGGTTAATAGGTTTATTTAGTGGGGGTGATGTGGGAGGCCGGAGGTTTAGGGGTTAATAACTTTATTATAGTGGCGGCAATGTCAGGGAGCGGCAGTTTAGGGGTTAATATATTTAAATAGTGTTGGTGATGTGGGTGGGCGGCAGAATAGGGGTTAATAAGTTTATTTAATAGTCGGGATGTGGGTGGCCGCAGATTAGGGGTTAATAAGTTTAAATAGTGTTTGTGATCTGGGAGGGTAGGGGTTTAGGGGTTAATAGGTAGTTTATGGTTTATAGTGTACTTTGTTCCAGTTTAGTTATGAGTTTTGTGAAACATTTTTGTGTCGAAAAAATCCATACCTACTGTTCTCAGATGGCGGTATGGCTCGTTTTGGTATAAGCTGTAATGCAAGCATTTAAGCCTGAACGCACAACTTGTAATACCGGCACTATGAAAATCCCACACTCAAACGTCATTTTTTTTGCGGAAGTGCGGAATGGACGTTGCGTTACAGGCTAAAATGCCTACGGTATAGCTATACCGACATGACTTGTAATATGCGTTTTTTCAGCGTTAAAAGCCGTACCGCACCGTAACGCAAAACTCATAATCTAGGTGATTGTGGGGTATCTTTCCTTCCAGGAATAGACCCAGAGGTTGAGAAGTGGATAGGAATGTAATACTGTCTCAACAAACTGGATAATACCCAGGACAAGACTGTTATCAGAAGGCAAAGTAGTAGAGGAGGTACCAAGGATTAGGCAAGATCAGATCTAGGTTCAAGCAGAGGTTGGCAACAGAGAGGTAAGGACAAGGCACATTGCTAAGGCAAGAGAGTGGCCTGATGTAGAAATCCAGAAACCAGAACCTCAGCTAGGGATGAAACAAAAGAGAATGGTCCAAAAATCAAGCCAGGTCATAAAATATATATAAATAAGCAGCCAAAAAAAAAAAGAAGATCACTCCAGGAATACTATAACAAACAGGCAAGGAAAATGATTCTTATTGTGTCATAAATATTTAGCAAAGCTGAAAAATGTGCGGGCTGAAAAATTACACTAAAAAAGACAAGACCGAAAGAAAAAACAAAACCGGGTGTGAAAAGATTTTGCAACGCTTCAAAACAACAACTCAGATTGCTAGGATATAATCCAGGCGTGTGACAGTTTTATTTTGCTACCAATATTGTCAGTATTGCAGTATTTTTTACTGCTAGATTATCTCAAATATAATATAATAGTGTAGTATGTAGTGTAATCTTGCCTAATGCTCACTAATAAAGAAATAGCGTACATGAGTGAATGCGAAAGAATCAAGGTTATGGTTCTTTAGGATTTTTCAAACTCAGCGCAGAAGTTTTCATGCAGATAAGTATGATTTTAATGCTTTACAACAAATAGTCTTTCAAAGATTGCTTAGATATTATATGTACTTTTAAAATTCAATTTAAGCCTATTTGAAAGATGCTCAGAAATTATATTCCTTGTGATTTTTATGCTTATAGTAAGCATATAAAGGGCCAGATTACAAGTGGTATGCTATTTAGTGCTTTCGCTCGAGCATGAACACTGGCAGAAGTAAAGATTTTTTAGATTATTAAAAAAAGTGGCGTGATCCATTTATTTTTGCATTAGCGAAAACATAGCTAGCGTTAACCTTTTAGTGCTTGTCGGGTTGCGCTGGTATTACTAGTTGCAAAAAATTTACGGCCAGATTACGAGTTTTACGGTATGAGGGGTGCATTGCTAACATGCACATTATTCTGACGCTCACTTACCTACAGCGCTGGTATTACGGATTTTTACAAACCCGGCGTTAAAAGGCAAGAAGTGTGCGTAGAGCAAAATTGTGCTCCATACCGCACTCCAATACCAGCGCTGCTTAATTCCGCGGTGAGCTGGTTGTGCATGCTCATGCACGATTTCCCCATAGACATCAATGTGGAGAGCCGGCTGAAAAAAAGTCTAACACCTGCAAAAAAAATCTCAGTAACGCAGCCCCATTGATTCCTATGGGGAAATAAAAGTTATGTTTACACCTAACACCCTAACATGAACCCCAAGTCTGAACAACCCTAATCTTACACTTATTAACCCCTAATCTGCCACTCCAGTCCCGACATCGCCGCCACTATAATAAATATATTAACCCCTAATCTGCCGCACACCCGCCTCGCAAACATTAGTTAAATATTATTAACCCCTAACATCGCTGCCACCTACCTACATTTATTAACCCCTAATCTGCCACCCCCAACGTCGCCGCCACTATATTAAATTTATTACCCCTAAATCTAAGTCTAACCCTAACCCTAACACCCTCTAACTTAAATATAATATAAATAAATCTAAAAAAAACCTACTATTATCACCTAAATTATTCCTATTTAAAACTAAATACTTACCTATAAAATAAACCCTAAGCTAGCTACAATATAACTAATAGTTACATTGTAGCTAGCTTAGGGTTTATTTTTATTTTACAGGCAAGTTTGTATTTATTTTAACTAGGTAGAATAGTTATTAAATAGTTATTAACTACTTAATAACTACCTAGCTAAAATAAATACAAATTTACCTGTAAAATAAAACCTAACCTAAGTTAGACTAACACCTAACCTAACCCTACAATTAAATAAATTACCTAAATTAAATACAATTAAATAAATTAAATAAAATTAGCTAAATTACCACAAAAAAAACACTAAATTACAGAAAATAAAAAACAAATTACAAGATCTTTAAACTAATTACACCTAATCTAAGAGCCCTATCAAAATAAAAAAAAAGCCCACCCAAAATAAAAAAAAACCCTAGCCTAAACATAACTATCAATAGCCCTTAAAAGGGCCTTTTGCAGGGCATTGCCCCAAAGAAATCAGCTCTTTTACCTGTAAAAAGAAATACACACAACACCCCAACATTAAAACCCACCACCCACACAACCAACCCCCAAATAAAAGCCTAACTAAAAAAACCTAAGCTCCCCATTGCCCTGAAAAGGGCATTTGGATGGGCATTGCCCTTAAAAGGGCATTTAGCTCTATTGCTGCCCAAAGCCCTAACCTAAAAATAAAACCCACCCAATACACCCTTAAAAAATCCTAACACTAACCCCCGAAGATTCACTTACCGGGAGAAGTCTTCATCCAAGCGGCAAGATGTCCTCAATGAAGCCGGCAGAAGTGGTCCTCCAGATGGGCAGAAGTGGTCCTCCAGATGGACAGAAGTCTTCATCCAGACGGCATCTTCTATCTTTATCCATCCGGCATGGAGCAGGTCCATCTTCAAGACATCCGGTGCGGAGCATCCTCTTCTTCCGACGGACTAACGACGAATGAAGGTTCCTTTAAATGACATCATCCAAGATGGCATCCCTTAGATTCCGATTGGCTGATAGAATTCTATCAGCCAATCGGAATTAAAGTTGAAAAAAATCCTATTGGCTGATTGGATCAGCCAATAGGATTTAAGTTCAATCCTATTGACTGATTGGATCAGCCAATAGGATTGAGCTCACATTATATTGGCTGTTATAATCAGTCAATGGAATGCAAGCTCAATCCTATTGGCTGATCCAATCAGCCAATAGGATTTTTTCAACCTTAATTTCGATTGGCTGATAGAATTCTATCAGCCAATCGGAATCTAAGGAACACCATCTTGGATGACGTCATTTAAAGGAACCTTTATTCGTCGTTACTCCGTCAGAAGAAGAGGATGCTCCGCTTCGAATGTCTTGAAGATGGACCCGCTCCGCGCCGGATGGATGAAGATAGAAGATGCCGTCTGGATGAAGACTTCTGCCCATCTGGAGGACCACTTCTGCCCGTCTGGAGGACCACTTCTGCCGGCTTCGTTGAGGACATATTGCCGCTTGGATGAAGACTTCTCCCGGTAAGTGAATCTTCGGGGGTTAGTGTTAGGATTTTTTAAGGGTGTATTGGGTGGGTTTTATTTTTAGGTTAGGGCTTTGGGCCCCAATAGAGCTAAATGCCCTTTTAAGGGCAATACCCATTCAAATGCCCTTTTAGGGCAATGGGGAGCTTAGATTTTTATAGTTAGGGTTTTATTTGGGGGGGTTGGTTGTGTGGGTGGTGGGTTTTACTGTTGGGGGGTTGTTTGTAATATTTTTTAAAGGTAAAGAGCTGATTTCTTTGGGGCAATGCCCCACAAAAGGCCCCTTTTAAGGGCTATTGGTAGTTTAGTTTAGGCTAGGGGTTTTATTATTTTGGGTGGGATTTTTGTTATTTTGATAGGGCTATTAGATTAGCTGTAAGTAGTTTAGATCTTGTAATTTGTTTTTTATTTTCTGTAATTTAGTGTTTTTTTTGTGGTAATTTAGCTAATTTTATTGAATTTAGTTAATTCCATTTATTTTAGGTAATTGTATTTAATTGTAGGGTTAGGTTAGGTGTTAGTGTAACTTAGGTTAGGTTTTATTTTACAGGTAAATTTGTATTTATTTTAGCTTGGTAGTTATTAAATAGTTAATAACTATTTAGTAACTATTCTACCTAGTTAAAATAAATACAAACTTGCCTGTAAAATAAAAATAAACCCTAAGCTAGCTACAATGTAGCAATTAGTTATATTGTAGCTAGCTTAGGGTTTATTTTATAGGTAAGTATTTAGTTTTAAATAGGAATACTTTAGGTGATAATAGTAGGTTTTATTTATATTTATTTTAATTATATTTAAGTTAGGGGGTGTTAGGGTTAGGGTTAGACTTAGATTTAGGGCTTAATAAATTTAATATAGTGGTGGTGACGTTGGGGCGGCAGATTAGGGGTTAATAAATGTAGGTAGGTGGCAGCTATGTTAGGGACAGCAGATTAGGGGTTAATAATATTTAACTAGTGTTTGCGAGGCGGGAGTACGGCGGTTTAGGGGTTAATATGTGTATTCTAGTGTTTGCGATGCGGGAGGGCCTTGGTCTCGGGGTTAATAGGTAGTTTATGGGTGTTAGTGTACTTTTTAGCACTTTAGTTATGAGTTTTATGCTACAGCGTTGTAGTGTAAAACTCATAACTACTGACTTTAAAATGCGGTACGAATCTTGACAGTATAGGGTGTACCGCTCACTTTTTGCCTCCCAGGAAAAGCTTGTAATACCAGCGCTATGTGAGTCCCATTGAAAAAAGACTATACGCAATTTGCGTAAGTTGATTTGCGGTAAGGCCAAAAAAGTGTGCGTTGCCCCTATATCTGCAAGACTCGTAATACCAGCGGTAGTGAAAAAGCAGCGTTATAACCTGATAACGCTGCCTTTTCAGTATAATGCACATCTCATAATCTAGCCGTTATTTTGCACTAGCAGTAACCCGAAAAGCGCAAATTACCATACCATAAACCCCTGGCCTAATAACCCCTAATCCACCATCCCCCGACATCGCAAACACTAATTTAAACTAATTAAAACTATTAACCCCTAAACCACCACCCCCCACATCACAAAGTACCTAAATAAACTATTAACCCCCAAACCGCCATCCCCACATCTCAAACTAGCTAAATAAACTATTAACCCCTAAACTGCCACCCCCACATTGCAAACACTAATTCAAACTATTAAGCCCTAAACCGCCATCCCCCCACATAGCAAAGTGCTTAAATAAACTATTAACCCCTAAACTGCCATCCTCCCACAACCCAAAGTTATAAACTGACATCTAAACCCCCTAACGTAACACCCCCTAACTTAACCCAAACTAAAATATCACTAAATTTACTAAAAAAAAATCACAAATCCCTTAAAAAAAATACCTGTTAAATTAAATAAAAACCTAATCTTACCTTTAAAAATAAAATGTTAACACTACACACAAAAAAAAACTAACATTACACAAAAAGAAAGCTAACATTACAGAAAAAAACCCTTACATTACAGAAAAAAAAACATTACAGAAAATAAAAAAGTAATTACCAAAAATAAAAAAATGTAATACTTTTCTAATACCCCTTAAAAAAACAACCAACTCTAAAATAAAAAAGCCTATTCTAAAAATAAACTACCATTAGCACTTAAAAGGGCATTGCCCAAAAGCGATCAGCTATTTGGGTGAAAACCCTCCACTAAACCCTCTAACATTACAATGCCCTTACCCCCCAAAATAAAAAAAACCTGACTAAAAAAATAAAATAAATTACACATTGCCCTTTAAAGGGCATTCAGCACTTTTGCTGCCCCAAACAATAAAATCCCTAATCTAAATTAAAACACCCATGCCAAAAAAGCAAAACAAAAAAAACCTAACACTAACCCAAAAGTTGTTACTCACCAATGATGATGGGTGGTGCTCCTTCTTCACCCATTTTCATTGCAGCAGTGCATCTTCACCCATCTCATTGTGGCGGCACTCCATCTTCATACATCTTCATCCTGGCATTTACTAACTTCATCCTGGTGGCGGTGGTGACGTCAGCGGCGACGTTGTTCCTCCTCTTCAGATAAGTGACAGGGAGCTCCTCTTCAAGCAGTCTCCAGGTATTCCTATTGGTTGCTTTGAGTCTTCAAATTCTAATCAGCCAATAGAATGAAAGAAAAAAAAAAAGGAAAAAGCGGGATGAAGTTAGAAGATGCCGGGATGAAGATGGAGCGCCGCCGCAATGAAGTTGGATGAAGATGGAGCGCTGCCCATCATAAATGGTGAGTAGCAACTTGGGGTTAGTGTTAGTTTTTAGGGTTTTTTTTTGGTGTGTTTTTTTTTTTTTTAATAGATTAGGGATTTTATGTTTTGGGCAGCAAAAGAAATTTAAGGGCAATGCCCTTCCAAATGCCCTTTTAAGTTTTTTTTAGTTAGGTTTTTTTTATTTTGGGGGGTTGTAATGTTTGAGGGTTTAGTGGGGGGTTTTCCCCCAAAAGAGCTGATCGCTTTAGGGTAATGCCCTACAAAAGGCCCTTAAGGGCTATTTGTAGTTTATTTTCAGAAAAGTTTTTTATTTTATTTTGGGGTTGTTGTTTTTTATTAAGCGGTATTAGAATAGGATAACATTTTATATGTTTGGTAATTACTTTTTTATTTTCTGTAGTGTTTGTTTTTTTATTTTCTATAATGTTAATGTTTTTTTTTGTAATGTTAGTTTTTTTCTGTAATGTTAGGGGTTTTTCTTTGTAATGTTTTTTTTTTGGTATTTAATGTTTTTTTAAAGGTAAGATTAGGTTTTTATTTTATTTAACAGGTAATTTTTTTTTTAAGGTAGGATTTTTTTTGTAAATTTATGGGTATTTTAATTTGGGTTAAGTTAGGGGTTCTTAGGAGGTTTAGATGTCAGTTTATAACTTTGCGTTGTGAGGGGATAGCGGTTTAGGGGATAATAGTTTTAATTAGTGTTTACGGTGGGGGGGGTGGCAGTTTAGGGGTTAATAGTTTAGGTTGTTTGCAATGTGGGGGAATGGCGGTTTAGGGGTTAATAGTTTTAATTAGTGTTTGCGATGTGGGGGGATGGTGGTTTAGGGGTTAATAGTTTTAATTAATTTTTACGATGTGAGCGGATGGCGGTTTGGTGGTTAATAGTTTTAATTCGTTTTTGTGATATGGGGGGATGGTGGTTTAGGGGTTAATAGTTTTAGTTAGTTTTTGCAATGTGGGGGATGGGAGTTTAGGGGTTAATAGTTTATTTAGATAGTTTGCGATGTGGGGGATGGCATTTTAGGGGTTAATAGTTTTAATTAGTGTATGTGATGTGGGTGGATAGCAGTTTAGGGGTTAATAGTTTTAATTAGTGTTTGCAATGTGGGGGAATGGCAGTTTAGAGGTTAATAGTTTTAGTTAGTTTTTGCGATGTGGGGGGATGGCGGTTTAGGGGTTAAAGGGACAGTCTAGGCCAAAATAAACTTTAATGATTCAGATAGAGCATGCAATTTTAAACAATTTTCCAATTTACTTTTATCACCAATTTTGCTTTGTTCTCTTGGTATTCATAGTTGAAAGCTTAACCTAGGAGGTTCATATGCTAATTTCTTAGACCTTGAAGGCCACCTCTTTTCAGAATGCATTTTAACAGTTTTTCACCACTAGAGGGTGTTAGTTCATGTATTTCATATAGATAACACTGTGCTCGTGCACGTGAAGTTATCTGGGAGCAGGCACTGATTGGCTAAACTGCAAGTCTGTCAAAAGAACTGAAATAAAGGGGCAGTTTGCAGAGGCTTAGATACAAGATAATTACAGAGGTTAAAAATATATTAATATAACTGTGTTGGTTATGCAAAACTGGGAAATGGGTTATAAAGGGATTATCTATCTTTTAAAACAATAAAAATTCTGGTGTAGACTGTCCCTTTAATAGTTTATGAGTGTAAGTGTACTTTGTAATGTATTTTTGAAGTGTTTTGTGCAACTTTTTATTTTCGGAAACCAGTTAACCACAGCTCTTAAAGGGACATGAAAGCCAATTTTTTTTCTTTCGTGATTTAGAAAGAGCATGTCATTTTCAACAACTTTCTAATTTACTTCTATTATCTAATTTGCTTCATTCTCTTGATATCACTTGCTGAAAAGCATATCTAGATATGCTCAGTAGCTGCTGATTGGTTGCATCACCTAGAGGCCTTGTGTGATTGGCTCACACATGTGCATTGCTATTTCTTCAACATAGGCTATCTAAAGAATTGAGCAAATTAGATAATAGAAGTAAATTAGAAAGTTGTTTAAAATTGCATGCCCTATCTGAATCATGAAAGTTTAATTTTGACTAGACTGTCCCTTTAAGATCGCGTAAAGGATTGAATCCCAATTTTACTGCACTTGTAATATTAGCAGAATGAAAATGTCTCACGAAAATGCAATTCCGCTAGCACAAAAACGTTGGCGCCTCACTTGTAATCTAGCCCTTTGTGTACACGTTAGTGTGCGTATTACAAGTTGAAAGTAAAACGTTTGCGCACAAGTGAAATCTGACATTAACTTCAGGACTTCAGATATAGCGGCTGCTCTAACTTATTCTCCCCATATACTTCAATAAAGAGCGCAGAACAAAAAACCTAACAATCCAGAGCTTGATAACTAGAGGCCATAGGTATAATTATATATATATAAAATAAAAATAACATTTTTTTTCAATGTGAAGAACATTGGAATGTAAAATATGCGTAACACGCTGCGGGTTTTACGCTTTAGGTCTAACACAATGTCAGGTTACTGCACATGAAGAATTAGTTATCTTAAAGCGTATTATGTAAATAGTAAATATAAAATATTGAAAAATAATAATTATTATAGTTACTGTAATATATTTATATGTATATATATAAATTCCAGCAAGAACGAATCCTCCTTCCAGATACAACCACCTGAGTGCAAATATAGCCAATCATATACTTTCAAAAAATAATGCACTCTCAGGATTTAGTGAACAAAAAGTCAGCTTTAATAGATGATGTTTCAGGGAACTCGTTCCTTTCATCAGATCAAAAAATAGTGATCTGATGAAAGGGACGAGTTCCCTGAAACGTCATCTATTAAAGCTGACTTTTTGTTCACTAAATCCTGAGAGTGCATTATTTTTTTAAAGTATATATATATATATTCTATTGATTTTTTAGAATGTTTAAGTACATTTATAATAATTATTTACATTGACTATTAATATATATATATTTTTAATATTTTATTTTTAATGTTCATATAACGCACCTTAAGATAATTGATTCTTCATGTGTGCTAACCTGATACCGCTTTAGACCTAAAGCATGCAACTCGAAGTGCATTAGGCATATTTTACATTCCAATCTTCTTTTTATTTTTAAATATATACTTCTGTATCTGTCTGATAATGTAAAATGTATATCTATACCTATATATCTATATGAATATATAGATATATACCGATATTTATAGGAATATCAATTTAAAAATACAAAGAACATGTTCCCCTATGTAAAGAACATTGGGATGTTAAATATTTACAGTAAATACACAGTAAAACACATTATTACATATTTTAAAAGAACTATAATTTAGACACATATATATTATAGTCCTTTGCAGTCAAATACATGGCATATACCATTTACTTTTAAATATAAATATTTTTGTTGTTAATATTTATATAAATATTTTTATCAGATAGTGTTTATATGAGTGTAACTGTTTATTTTAATGTAATTATGTTGTGTTTGGTGCAACCTTTATTTTATTCCTAACTCTTTACGCAAGGTTTTCTGTTGCGCTAACCAGACACTTGTTAAATTTGATTGCACTCAAATTTACATGTTTACTTTCGACAACTTGTAATATGTGTGCAAATTAACACACCTGCAATATTTCAATCTAGCCTACCTAATGTCAGTTTAAAAACACAAAACATCAGCACAAAAATTATTCTCAAGACAGGCTAATCATAAATGAAAAACTCCAAAGATTAGAGCTTCAGTTGCAAGAAGTACACGTGAAGTACCTTACTGCTTACAATACCTGCCTTGTGTGTTTGCTTTTCCAGACATCTAGGGACAATACAATTATTTATTTATATATTGGATTAAATCTGTATTACAGAATAGTATTTACAAGTTTCATACAATTTGTATATTTTCATTGCTCTAGTATAGAATGAATCCTTAAAATGTTGTAGGAAAGTGACTTTATATTATAGACTTACGATGTTGATTATTTTTTGTGGCATTGATAAAAGTGAGAAGAATGTTTGTTGCATAAACTTAATTAGGTTGTCTCCTCCTAATTATATATATATATAGTGGCAGAAAAACTGTGTATATCTTAAAAGCACATCTGTTCGGCATCAGACAGCAAACAGTAAGTAATGTGTGTATATTTTCAAAAAAATGTGTGAATACACTCATTGGTATGATGAAGCAATCAATTATTTATAAAGTGAAAGCACATCTGTGATGTTCCCTTTATAGATCTATAAACACATATGCCACTTACATAAAGAAACCATAAAAATTGTATGGAAAAGGAAAGGGATTTGCCAGAAATATTTTATTTATATGCTAATTGTATGTAAGGGAAGATCTACTGTTTCAATTATAACTTGAGTATGGAATGTAAAAACTTTAATTAATGTAATATAAATTTAATTTAAAGCCATGTTTTCATTTCCCCATCTAAAAGAGAGCATTTTAAAAACGCATTACATATTTTTTTGTTTAATGTGGCTTTTGTGTTGTTTTTGGAAATGGATGTTTCTGAGCTGATGTTGATTATATTTTTGCATAATGTGAAATATGCGCAACACACTTTAGGTCTAACGTGGTATCAGATTAGCAAATATGAAGAATCAGTTATCTTAAGGTGCGTTATGTAAATATTAAATATTGAAAAACATTAATAGTCAATGTAAACAATTATTATAAATGTATTAAAACATTTTAAAAAAATGTGTATATATATATATATATATATATATAAAAATATATATATGTATGTTTTACAATAACTATAATAATTATTAATAATTATTATAATATTTTTCTTTATTTTATATTAAATATTTACGTAACATGCATTAAGATAACTCATTCTTCATTAGACCTAAAGTGTACAACCCGTAATCTGGCTCAAAGTGTGGGATAAATGCTTTTATATTTGTTCTGTGATTAGTGTTTTTGTCACTACTTTCAAAGGTGGGATTTGCGTTATAGGTGTAATGCTCGTGGGATATTCCACTATTAGAACAACTTGGCCAGTATTCTTCTTATCCCGGCGTCAAGCTGAAATGATAGGGAATATCTCAGAGCAGAGAAAGTTTGCAAAATGAGGTAAGCGGTACTCACAATAGGCAGGGTAGCCTTTGGCAGTTCAAGGGTAAACCAATAGAAGGACCGGAAACAGGCAGGAATTGGCAACAAAGCAAATCCAATAATTACAGTTCAGGAATAAACCAAAAGAATGTTTAGGCAGGCAGAATTCGGTAACAGTATAGCAATCCAATGGTTCAATGGTTAAACAGGCAGAGTGGTCAGACAGGCAGAATTCAGCAACTGTATGGCAATCCAGTATTTTAGGGTGAAGCAAGCAGAGTAGCCAGACAGGCAGAGTTCAATAACAATATGGCAATCCAGTACTTTAGGGGTTAAGCAAGCAGAGTAGTCAGACAGGCAGAGTTCAATAACGTTATGGCAATCTAGTACTTTATGTGTTAAGCAAGCAGAGTAGTCAGACAGGCAGAGTTCAATAGCAGTATGGCAATCCAGTACTTTAGGGGTTAAGCAAGCAGAGTAGTCAGACAGGCAGAGTTCAATAAGGTTATGGCAATCCAGTATACAAAAACAATCACACCCAGGAGTGCACAAAGTAACACCTATACTTGGGCAGTGATAGGTAAAAAGTGAGCAATTTACATAGGCGCAGGATTTGCGCTACAGGAGATCCTGACCGGCTTCAAATTTGCACCACAGGAGCTGACTCTCCCTGAGCAGAACAGCAGACGCGGCGTCCCTAGCAACAGCTCGAGCAGCGTGGCGTGACATAGCTCCACTCACAAGGGTTCCTTCTGGGAACCAGGGTCGGCCTCAAAGGATGAGCAGCATGGAATCTGGAGACCAAAGATGGAGCATGCACATCATGGGCAGTAACCCAGGAATGATCCGCCACAGAGTAACTCTTCCAATGTACTAGACACTGCAGTTGTCTGTGCCTGTATCTGGAATCCAAGATATTAGCAACCTCATATTCTGGGTCACCACGGTCCAGGAGCGGAGGAGGAGGAGCTCGGAGCCGGGTAAATCTATTCTTGATGTAAGGCTTGAGTAGTGAGATGTGGAAGACTGGGTGTATTCCCAGAGTTTTGGGCAAGGCCACTTTGTAGGCAACAGGAGACAGTCTTTTCAGGACTTAGTAAGGACCGATAAACCTAGGCCCATATTTGTGACTGGGTTGACTTAGAAAACTATGTTGAGTAGAGACCCAAACACGTTCACCTACCAAGATGGCACGCACAGAAGCTCTATGATGATCAGCAAACTTCTTGTATCTAGAGACAGGTGAACGTAACTGAGAGCGAATATGTTGCCAATGAGTGGTGAGAATAGTAAAGTGTCAGTCTGCAACAGGAACCCCTGTGGACTGAGCAGAAAGAGGGAAGACACAAGGTTGATAACCTGCTGCTGCTTGAAATGGAGAACATCGTAGAGAGAAGTGCCAATGAGTGTTGATTGCCAGCTCAGCTAAGGGTAACAACTCAGACCAGTTGGTATGGAGAGAATTAACAAAGGTTCTAAGATAGGCCTCGAGATCCTGATTTACTCTCTCAGTTAGCCCATTAGTCTGAGGATGGTAGCCAGAAGACAAGGAAAGAGATAAAGGTAGAGATGAATTGTGGACCTCTGTCAGAAACAATATTTACGGGAATGCTATGAAGTCGTACCACATGCAAAAAAAAAAAGAAGAGACGATAATTCTTGAGCAGAAGGCAGTTTCTTTAGGGGTACAAAATGAGCCAGTCTGGAAAATCGATCCACCACAACTCAGATAACGTATGATGGTCAGAAGGAGGGAGGTCCACAATGAAGTCCATTGTTATGTGTGTCCATGGTTGTTTGGGAATCAACAATTTTTCTAGCAAGCCAGGAGGTAAGGATCGGTGAGTTTTGTTGGCAGCACAAGTTGTGCAGGCTTTCACATAATCCTGAGCGTCAGACTTCATATTAGGCCACTATACATGTCGGAAAAAAAGCTTAAAAACCTGGATGTCCTGAAAGTTACTATCATGAGCCAAGGAAAGCTCAGGAGTGCATAGGTTAAGAGGTACAAAAAGGATATCAGGAGCCACGGGGGCTTCAGGAGGCTTTCTAGACTGGGCACGTTGCAGTCTTTGGAGAAGGGTGATGTTCAGTTGAGCAACCAAGAAAACTGAGTATGGGTGTACCTAGGTACACACAAGCCCAACAGGGGGCGCTTCCTAATACTACATGTAAAAACAATAATAACTAAAATACAAATAGTAATAAAAAATATAATATTAAAGTGTATATATAAAAACCATACACCAACAGAACACAAAAGTCCAATGTGATCCAAAAGGTGGCAGCACTCTTTCAAAGGACGGTCAAATCCTGTGATGATCTATAGAAAAAAGAACAGAGGCGCCACCATGGCCTAGTACCACCAACACAGTAAGATAATGATGCAAGATGTCAAATTATACTCACAAAGGTGAAGCACCCAATGGTGCTAATGGGGCAGAATGGAACTTCGCAGTGGTCCAGCTCACTGTATAGAACCAGCAATGATATCTGTAACGGTACCAACAGGGTACCAGGGGTTAACACCAGATGAACAATGTCCTGAATATGGGATCAGCAACTCACAACCCAGCCAGTTTTCAGGTTTAAAAACAGAATGACATTTATTAACAGGCTATGCCTAGTATTTATGCAGATCTGACCCCAGCTGGGGGGTTGAAAGAATCTTGTACATTAGCTAGAGAGACAACGCACTTTGACAGGCCACAATAGGATTTACATTATTTAAGCAGATAACAATTTAAACACAAGACATTTGGCTTTTCTTATCACCTAGGCGTCTGCTCTCTGGAGGTGATTACACAATGGAATGTTTATCACTAACTTTAATGACAGTACACAATAGCTGAGGCTAGTAACCTTGTCGTTAGAGAATAGCTTCTTAGAGCTGAACACAGTTAACTCTTTAGTTCTGACCAAAGGGTCTGTCACATATACATAACACACAATACAGCCTATAGACAACCTTTCTTACATTATAGTTCAGAAGTGGCTAGGTTTGCCACAATGCTCCCCCAGAACTAAGCCGGCATACACAGTCTGATCCCAACGGATCGGCTTGGGGATGTCCGGGGAAGTACTCACAGATCACTTTTCAAGTTCAGTTTGTCTGGACAACCCGTCGGCGTTACCGTTTTGTTTCCCTGGGCGGTAATGGATTGTAAAGTCGAAGGGCTGCAGCGCCAAACTCCAGCGCAGCAGCCTGGCATTGTCCCCGGCCACACGGTTCAGCCACACCAACGGGTTGTGATCTGTGAGTAAGGAAAAAGGTTGTCCATACAGGTAAGGCTGCAACTTTTTGAGGGCCCACACCACGGCCAGGCATTCTTTTTCGAATGCGGCGTAGCTTACTTCACGGGGCAACAACTTTCGGCTCAAGTAAGCTACGGGGTGTTCTCTGCCATCTGCTCCAACTTGGCTCAGCACTGCCCCCACTCCAAACATTGAAGCGTCTGTGTGAACAAGAAATCTTTTAGTGGGATCGGGTACAGCAAGTACAGGCACATTAGTTAGAGCAGTCTTTAGTTGTTGGGTCACCTCTGCGGTAAACTGGGTGCCCCTATCCGATATTATCTCCTGGGGGAACCCTACCCGGGAAAATATATATATATATATTTTTTTTTAAGGCTTCAGCTACCGTCTCTGCATGGATGTTGGAGAGAGCAATGGCCTCGGGGTACCTAGTGGCGTAGTCCACCACTGTTAAAAAGTACATCTTCCCGAAGGGACTGGGCTTGGGTAGTCACAGGGTTAACATCAGCGGGACCCATGGGAGCATAGGCAGAAACAAGGGGGGCCAAGTCATTTCCAAGGAGAACATCAGCAGGTAAGTTCTTCTTGACCCCCACATTCACAGGTCTAGCGCCCACTCCCCAATCCAAATGTACCCTGGCAACAGGTAGGCGGAACACAGTGTCCCCTGCTACCCTCACAGCCACAGTGTCTCCAGTGTGCTGTTTCTCAGACACCAAGTTCTTTTGAAGCAAGGTCATGGTAGCACCAGTATCCTGTAGACCACTGACCGCCTTCCCATTCACTTTAACCAGTTGCCGGTTATTCCGGTGGGCAGCTTGCATGGGGTCTGCTTCATGTAGGCTGCCCCAGCATTCTGGCGCCTCTATGTAGCAGGCCGCAGGCTGAGGATTATGTGGGATTCCGCCGGTGGGTCTTCTCCAGGACTGTGCTTGGTTCGCTGCGTTTAGGGGACACTCTGGTCTTTTGTGCCCTAGTTGCTTACATCCCAAGCACCGAATAGGTTGTTAGTAGCCCCGCAAATTGAACCGGGCTCTCTGAGGGTAGTTTGTGGCCGGAGGCCGTGTGGTATAGCGGTGCACCGGGGGTTGGTAACTGGCAGCTGCTGGGGTGACTGGGGGTCTGTACTCCACTCTAGCAGTGGGCAATCGGTATACTGCTCCCCCTGCCACTCCTACTGCCACGGATCCGCCAGTGTGTGCTGTATCTGGCACCAAATGGGGAGCTATCATGGTTAAAGTAGCTCCCGAATCCCGAAGTCCCTGGACCTCCTTCCCCTCTACGGTCACCAGCTGGCGGTGATAATGCCGGTTATCGGTGGCCCGGACCGACATCACCTCATGCAGAATTCCCATGGGTTCCTCGGCTTGGGTGCTTAACACCTCATGAGCGGCTGGCTCCCTTTGGTAATGGTGAGAGCCGCCCTTGGGGCCAGGTTCTGTCTGACCTGGTTCCAAGCTTGTCTGCTCCGATTTTGGGTGCACTCACGTGCCATATATCCCCACTGCTTGCAGGTGTGGCATTGTATATTCGCCCATCCGTTGTATCGTGAGGGGGGTGGTGGATTCCCTGGGGCTGGGCGAAAAGGTGCCGCTGTGGGGTTGTTAGGCTGTAGAGGACTGGGCTGTCCCGTGGGTCGAGCGTACGTCTTAGGCAGTAGTCCATGGTGCCTCCTGGCATCAAAATGCTGGTCTGCTAATCTGGCTGCTTCAGTTAAGGTGAGGGGTTTTCGATCTCTCACCCATTCTTGGGCTTCTGGGGACAAGCCGTTAAAGAATTGCTCCAACAGCATCAGTTGTCGCAATTCTTCCATGGTGGTAGCTTGGCTGGCCTGTATCCACCCTTGAGATGCTTGATCCAGCTTGTGGGCCCACTCTGCATGTGAATCTCTTTCTGGCTTGCGCAGGCCTCTAAACTTCCACCGGTATGCCTCTGGGGTAATGGCATATCTTTCCAAGATCGCTCTCTTCACTTTAGCGTAATCCTTGCTGTCCTCCCTGGGTACAGCGCGATACGCTTCCGCTGCCCTACCGGCTAGCTTGACTGCTAGCACCGGCACCCATACAGACTGCTCCAAATCATGTAACTCGCACAGTCTCTCAAAATTCTGTAAATATCCATCGATCTCATCCTTCTCCTCACAAAACATTTTAAAGGCATGGTATGGGATTTTGGGTCTTACTGGGTTGCTGAGTGCTTCCGAAATGGATTCTGCTCGGGAGGATGTATTCTGCGGACTGTGTGCCATCACGTACTCCTGCACATCTGCCATTACCACGGATAGCATGTCCCGTGGTACAGGTTGGGGTAAAAATTCCAGCCTGGTCCTCATTTCCCTCTGGTATAGGGTCTCCTCCTTGGCTGCTGGAGGCGTATCGCTGCGAGCTCTGTCTCCCTCCATCAGCTCGGCAATTAATATAGCCTTGGGTTTGCTGCTGCCTATCTTTCCCCTGGCTTCTAGCAGTTCCTTTAACATTTGTCTCTTTAGCTTAGAATAATCCGTCTCCATTTACTTCGGTCCCTGGTACTCCTTCCATCTTAGTCAGTATTGTAGTAATCCCCCTCTTCCTGAGGTTACTGACTTGTGTAGTTGCTCTTCTGGGTGATAAGGTTGATCCCGTCGCTTGCCACCAATTGTAACGGTACCAACAGGGTACCAGGGGTTAACACCAGATGAACAATGTCCTGAATATGGGATCTGCAACTCACAACCCAGCCAGTTTTCAGGTTTAAAAACAGAATGAAATTTATTAACAGGCTATGCCTAGTATTTATGCAGATCTGACCCCAGCTGGGGGGTTGAAAGAATCTTGTACATTAGCTAGAGAGACAACGCCCTTTGACAGGCCACAATAGGATTTACATTATTCAAGCAGATAACAATTTAAACACAAGACATTTGGCTTTTCTTATTACCTAGGCGTCTGCTCTCTGGAGGTGATTACAAGTTGTGCAGGCTTTCACATAATCCTGAGCGTCAGACTTCATATTAGGCCACTATACATGTCGGGAAAGAAGCTTAAAAACCTGGATGTCCTGAAAGTTACTATCATGAGCCAAGGAAAGCTCAGGAGTGCATAGGTTAAGAGGTACAAAAAGGATATCAGGAGCCACGGGGGCTTCAGGAGGCTTTCTAGACTGGGCACGTTGCAGTCTTTGGAGAAGGGTGATGTTCAGTTGAGCAACCAAGAAAACTGGGTATGGGTGTACCTAGGTACACACAAGCCCAACAGGGGGCGCTTCCTAATACTACATGTAAAAACAATAATAACTAAAATACAAATAGTAATAAAAAATATAATATTAAAGTGTATATATAAAAAACATACACCAACAGAACACAAAAGTCCAATGTGATCCAAAAGGTGGCAGCACTCTTTCAAAGGACGGTCAAATCCTGGTGTGTGATGATCTATAGAAAAAAGAACAGAGGCGCCACCATGGCCTAGTACCACCAACACAGTAAGATAATGATGCAAGATGTCAAATTATACTCACAAAGGTGAAGCACCCAATGGTGCTAATGGGGCAGAATGGAACTTCGCAGTGGTCCAGCTCACTGTATAGAACCAGCAATGATATCTGTAACGGTACCAACAGGGTACCAGGGCTTAACACCAGATGAACAATGTCCTGAATATGGGATCAGCAACTCACAACCCAGCCAGTTTTCAGGTTTAAAAACAGAATGACATTTATTAACAGGCTATGCCTAGTATTTATGCAGATCTGACCCCAGCTGGGGGGTTGAAAGAATCTTGTACATTAGCTAGAGAGACAACGCACTTTGACAGGCCACAATAGGATTTACATTATTTAAGCAGATAACAATTTAAACACAAGACATTTGGCTTTTCTTATCACCTAGGCGTCTGCTCTCTGGAGGTGATTACACAATGGAATGTTTATCACTAACTTTAATGACAGTACACAATAGCTGAGGCTAGTAACCTTGTTGTTAAAGAATAGCTTCTTAGAGCTGAACACAGTTAACTCTTTAGTTCTGACCAAAGGGTCTGTCACATATACATAACACACAATACAGCCTATAGACAACCTTTCTTACATTATAGTCCAGAAGTGGCTAGGTTTGCCACAATATCCAATCACAAATCCCTTGGGGAAGCCTTCTTAGCACCTTTTTCCTATCTGTAAGTCACAATCTTCTCTGCCTGGGACTTTTGTTTGATTTTTGTGTTCTGATGTGCTCAGCTAGCTCTCAGTAGTGCATTTTTCCTCCTTCGAAATAGGATATTAAGGAAGCACATTTGGTAATAGAAGTAATTTGGAAAGTTGTTTAAAATCATAGGCTTTAAAACAGTTGAGCAACCACACAGGAGGGGGGTATGATGTGTTCAATAGGAGCTTCAGAGGAATCACTAGAGTTAGGAAACTGATGGAAAAAGGGTGTCAGCCTTCTTGTTTTTGGTCCCAGGAAGATAAGAGACCACAAGGTTAAAACAGGAGAAGAAGAAGGCCCACCTGGCCTGTCAAGGATTGAGTCGATGAACATCTGAATGGGATTGGCGGTGCCCTCTAGCCAATGATGCCATTCAGTCAAGGCCATCTTAATGGCTAAGAGTTCACGATTACCCATGTCATAATTCCTCTCTGCAGGAGTAAAGCGTTTAAGAGAAAAGGCTACAGGGTGCAACTTGGAGGTCAAAGGATCCGTTTGGGTTAGAACTGCTCTAGCCCCTATCTCAGAGGCATTAACTTCTAAAGTGAACTGTAGGTCAGGATCAGGATGGCGGAGAACAGGAGAAGAACAAAAGGCTTTTTTCAGACGAGAGAAGGCATTTATGGCTTTAGGAGGCCAATGTTTACACTCTTTGTTCCGTTTTGTCAATTCAGTGAGTGGAGCGACTGTTTTGGAAAAGTTCTTTATAAACTAGTGGTAATAATTGGAGAACCCCAAGAATCTCTGTAGTTCCTTTAATGAAATGGGTTGAGGCCATTCCAGAACTTCAATGAGCTTAGCAGAATCCATGGCAAAATCCTCCTTCAAGATGACATAACCAAGGAACTGGATCCGAACTTGATCAAACTTACATCTTTCTAGTTTGGCTACCAGAGAATTGTCTCTAAGACATAGAAGTACCTATCTCACATGTTTATGATGCTCCTCCAGGGTGGAGGAGAAAATAAGGATATCATCCAGGAAGACGATGACAGTGCGATTGAGGAGGTCACAAAAGACATCATTGACAAATTCCTGGAAGACTGCAGGGGCATTACACAGCCCAAAGGGCATTATGAGGTATTTGTAATGCCCTGATCTTGTATTGAAGGTGGTTTTCCATTCGTGCCTTGGGAAGATACAAATCAGATTGTATGCCCCATGTAGGTCCAGCTTGGTGAAGTAGCGAACATTCAGAAGTGAATCATACAGTTCAGTGATCAAAGGAATGGGATAGCGATTCTTGATAGTGATGCTGTTTAAGGCCCTGTAGTCGATACAGGGTCTGAGCCCACCATCCTTCTTACTGATGAATAAGAAGCCAGCCCCGGCAGGAGAGGAGGAAGGGTGAATGAAACCTTTATCTAGGTTCTCTTGGATGTACTCCATTGACTTGGTTTCAGCATCACCGGTGATCAGTCTACTGGGTGACTGTTTGATCCCAGTTTGCCTCTAGTGCACTAACGGAGGTGCTCTACCAAATGTGAGTGCAATTATTTTCATTTAATTTCACTATTGCCCATACAATACTAGGCCATATTGGTGTTGTGTTCTGTTTATACCATTCACAGATTGCTGAGTAGCCACCAGTGGTCAGTCTGCTGGGTGACTGTGTTTGACCCCAGTCTGCTTTATCTACACCACTAGGGGTGTACCACCACATGTGAGTGCTATCATTATACTGATATTTGTTACATCAGTCAAACAATATTGGGCCATGTGTTGCTTCTGTCCTCTTTTGTTGTTTACAGATTTTTGATCCAGGATCTGGGCCTTGATCCGTATACAGATAGTTGCCTCGACCTGATTCTTATATTGTGATATCATCAAAATTATTTCCACTATCAGTCTAGTAATATCAGACCTGTTGAGACTAATATTGTTGGAATTGTTAAGTCATTATATCTGATATTATGATTAATTCACACTAGGATTGGTTCACTACTGACTTATACACCACTTCTTTTCTCATTTCTGATATTTGAGTAAGGACTTCCTTTATTACCAATTGTTTTTGTCACATATTGAGCTCTTTCTAGCTCTCCTCAGAATACATTAGAGTATTTATACACTTGTATAGTTACGCAAGGGCGCCCCCTATTATATCCCTTACATCCAAAATAGATTTAATATTTCAGGTGAATTAAACGAGTATATTGATATGCTTACCACTAAGGCCAAAAATATTGCTATTGATAATAGAATGTGGAACAAAACAAGTGAATTATTCCATTAATTATTAAAAAATTAATCAATGCAAGAATTCTAAAAAACAGGATGAGATAATTCTCAAATCTTGGCCGTTGATAATAAGCATTAATGATTAAATATCCATTCACCTTATAGAAAAGGAATTGTAATTACAACAGCTAAGAGATGAAATTTGCTCATCACGTAAATGCGAAGAAAATTTAGAAATAGCCCAAAATTAAATTGTTACACTTAAACAAGGCATGGCCGCCTTAGATAAACCAACAATTAATCACTAAAATAAAAAGCTTAAATGAGCAACTCAACACCAATAAGCCCCCCTCCATTAGTGATAAAAATAGTGGGAATAATAATGAGATTATGAAAACCCTAAAATAATTTATGAGAGGTGAACCACAAAGCATTAAGGAAGAATTTATACATAGGACCCCGATTGGCTCAGAAGAAAATTTCCTAAATAGGCAGTCACCTCATGTTTAAAAATTAAGGGAATTTCTACACCTCAGAAGAAGAGGCCAGCTATTATAGTGAGTCAGATGGCAGAGCCAGCTACCCAGATAGCCCATATAATAATAATACACATAAGGGGTCTCCCCGTAGTAAAAATAGGACAGATAGGGAGCGCTCCAACCCATACAATAAGGTCCCTAGGAGAACCCAAAATATACCTAATAATGTGTATGACACCCCTAAGATAGTTAAATTCTTAAGCAGTGCAGTACCTATATTCTCCAAAAGGGGGACCTCTTCTATAATTGATCACTTAGAGGCCTATGAAAGTGCTTTGTCTATATTAAATGTTAATAGTGAGCAGTCGAAAATTAATTTTCTGCCATGGGTATTTGATGCTAAACACCGGAAATTCTTTGCTTCACTAAAAGATATGAATATCAACTCTTGGAGGAAACAAAGCAACAGTGTAAAAGGGAGTTCGGGCACCACCACAGCTGCTAAAGCGGTTGTATACAAATTAAAATGTGGCACAAATCAAAGCCCAATCGAATTCCTTTCTACACTAAAAGGTGCTTACAGTATGGCCGAAAACAATCCCAAATTTGAAAGCTCAGAATTTGTAAACTTATTTTATGAAGCATTACCCTCACAAATCAAAGTAAATCGGGCTAGAGAGTTTGATTATAACTGTTTATTGGATTGTTTGATCAGAGAGAGTACAAAATTATACTCTATTCAGAAATCCAGTGAACAAGGAGTTAAAAGAGAGCAAGAGACCAACCCTAAAATTGTAGTAGAAACCTGGGTGTCACCGAGCCCCCAAAATTTTGAAACCAAAATGAAAACTTATGCAGAAGTGGCCAGAGAAAACAGGCCTTCCCCAAAACATTTTGAGTCTGCCCCTCCCCCACCAAGGGCTGAGGCGCAAAATCTACAGGCTAATAGAAGGGAATATACTCAAAATGGGGGGCATACCCAAATAAATAGATATCCCCAAAGAGATGAATACCCACAAGGTAATCGGTATTCCTGTAGAAGTAGATACTATAAGTGGTGCAGATACTCTCAGGTTAACCAGACACCCTAATTAAATAGTGCACCCCAAGATATTAATGCCAGACAAGTTGAACCCCAAAGACAACTGCATCAAGATAGACAAAATAGCTATGATTCTGAGGGATACCAAGAATCCAGGAATCACTACCCTGGGGCATCAAAAAATCGGCCCATGGGTAGAAATTATTTGCGTCAACTTAGTACCCAATTAAATCAATTATGTGAACAATTTGCAAATATGAGTCAAGCACTTACGGCTCAGCAACCTAATAATCCTTTTTTAGGGGTACCACCAGTGGCCAACTGTGCACCACAGGCACAAGCATAAATACTCAGATATTCTCTAAGGGAGATAAATACCAAAGGGGATAATGAATGTTAATAATGATTCTAATCAAATTATCTCCCTACAGCCCATCAACAGAAGGCCTGACTGTGATGACAGGTTTCCTCAGACTAGAAATATTAATGAATCTCCTCTTTTGCAGTTCTCCCTAAGCCTTATTCCCACAGGTGGATGTGAAGAGCAATCTTCACCTGGAGAAGGGAGCTCTGACTGCAATGCTATACTGAGGAAACCTGTTATCCCGATTACAGAGGAGACGGTGGGTAAGGATTATGCCATATCAGGTAACGTGGCAAAGCCCACAAATGTGCAAACATGCTAATTTTATGTGTGAAATGGTAGAAACTGAGGGGAGATAGTATGTATTAGCTGAGCTCCAGGATTCAGTTATCAACCGTCTAATAGGATTAATTGATACTGGATCTCAAGCAACTATGTTATCTTACAGGTACTACAGACAGCTAAATGAGCTAACTCCTCACAAGCTTAAACTCAGGGAATTTGATGGTTCATTAATAGGTGTTGGGGGTGACTCTCTCAAAGTCTGGGACACTGCATGGTTAAAGCTAAAACTGGACCTGCCAAATAATTGTTTAATAATTGGTATTGACCTTCTTAAGCGATTAAGTGCCGTAATGGATTGCATAAATAATATTATTTAGTCACAAGTAAAAAAACCTATTAATTATGAGTGGTCCCACATACCTCACACCAGACATAACTGTCACATTGTGGAAGAGAAGCCAGATGCTTTCAAAATTCATTTTAGGAATAGCTCTGTACCTGAAATAACTGTCCTACAAATAGATCATCAGACTCCCCTAAGTTGCCCTGATGGTCATACCATTAAATTTTCGCCTGGGAAAATAACAAATATTTCCCTAGATGGTGATGTATTAACCATATCTCTACACAAAGGAGATCGGAAAGTCCCCTAAAGGGGGCAATCACATCATTTTTGGGTATGACAAATTATTCTTGCAAATTTATTGATAATTATGCAGAATTAGTTAAACCACTGCTACATCTTCTAAAGAAGGATGTAGTATGGCACTGGAGTGAAGCTCAGGAAACAGCCATAAGAGAGCTTAAGAGAAAACTCACTCAAGCACCTTGCTTAGCTTACCTTGAAGGTGGTAAACCTTTCTACAGGTTACACTGATGTAAGCATGAGTGCTGTTTTATATAAAAAACATGATAATTTAAGCAAAGTTATTGTTAATGCAAGCAAACCTTTATCCCCTGTAGAAATAAAGTTTAATGATTGCAAAAATAGCCCTCATCTACTGTATGGGCTCTACAAAATTTCTGCAGCTACATACATGGTGAGAAAATTATTGTAGAAATGGTCCACCAGCCTTTGCTATATTTGCAAAGTGAGAAAATAAGGGATGGGAACCTGCCCAATAGCCGCGCAACAGCTTGGACTCTTTCCTTACAAAGCTGGCCTTTAGAAATTTGCTATGAGCAAAACAAAAAGATTCCAGTCACACAGGGGCTTGCTGAGATCCATTACACTACTGCTAAAGATCCTGGGGAAGAGTTAATAGAAGATGATTTCCTGGAGGAACAATTGTTTTCCTAATATAAAATATACAATGAGGAACATTGTCAAACATTACCTTGGGTGTATGTTAAAGGATGTTCTTACCATGCCACTATTGATAATGAGCACAGATTAATTGGTATAGTTTGGGCAAATGGATTCTCAAATATTAATGTAGGATTCAACATTGGACCAAGATCCAGTCAAGTAGCAGAACTCACTGCTATTTTAAAAAACATTTAAATGGCTATTGAACAAGGTATTTATGAATTTGTGATCATGACTGACTCAATTTATGTGCGTGGCAGCTTTGTTGAATACCTGCCAACCTGGAAAAGAAATGGCATGCAGAAAACTAACAACAAACCAGTCAAACATTGTAAGTTGTTCTGTGAAATTGATGAATTAGGGGTTTCCAATTAGTTAAACATACAATGGAAAAAGACCAAGGGTCATTCCAGAATTCAAGGTCCTGATAAGGAACAGATTCATTGGCCAAACAAGGAGCCATAACTGGAGATCTCCTCAATACTGAACACTTAATGGGTGCAATTCAGGTAGATGCCATTACCAGAAATCAGGCTAAACAACATAATGAGCATAAACTGGTACAATGGAGTCAGGATTTTCCTAGTGAGGACCTGATCACCAGTCAAAAAGAAGACCCCATTATAGGTATTTTCTATAAATATCTAGAAAATCCTGATAACAACCCCATCTCAAAAGAGGACTATATTGGTAATGAAGTCCAAATTACAATTCAAGTTACAGGATGGTTTGTTAATTAGAACCTCCAACACAGGTATCCAACAATGGGTGGTACCTACCCAGTTCAGGGGTCTCATGCTTCAACATGCCCATGATGTTCCCACATCTGGCCATCATGATGCCAAATTAACATATGAAATATTGCGTGACTACACCTTTTGGCCACATATGTTGAATTATGTTCAAACCTACTGTCAAGGTTGTTTAATCTGTCCACAGTTCCAACCCACTGCACCAATGCATCGAGCACCATTGCAGAAAACAGAGATGGTAATGCCATGGTCAGACATAGAAATTGATATTATTGGTCCAGTAGCTAGGTCATCTAAAGGTAACAGATACATGTTGACAGTAACATGCCTGTTCACTAAATGGGTAGAGTGCATCTAGTAGTGGTGTAGAGTGTTACAACCAGTCCATTGTGAAAATTCTTAAAAAGTTTGTAAGTGAAACATGTAAGGACAGGGATGTAAAATTACCTCTAGTCCTAATGGCATTAAGAGCAACACCAAGTAGTGCTACTAAGATGTCACCTTTTGAACTAATGGCTGGTAAAAGAATGGTTCTACCTCAACATTTACTGTACCGTACATCAGACCAGAATTTAATAAATGCTGCTACCACACATCAATATGTGTAAAATTTAAGAAAGCATCTGCAATATGCTTTTGCATTTGCTCAAAGGAACATAGAGAAGGCCGCAACTGCTGCTAAAACTTATTATGATCTCAAAACGTACAAAAAAGGAATATGAAATCAATGATAAAGTTTATCTTTATAACTTTGGGAGAGATCAAGTTAAGGAGAAGAAATTTCTTCCATCATGGAAGGGTCCTTTTGTCTTTACTGACAAAGTATCTCCAATTCCCTACAAAATTAGGATTCCTAAAAATGATACTTTTATGGATAAATGGATCAATATTAATCAGTTACGAGCATGCCATCCTTGGTCCCAACTTTAAGTTATAGAGGGAGAATAAAAGGTAATTTCCTCAAGCACACTAAGGATGTGTTGTAGTTTAAAGTTGCATGAGAGATCTAGCTAAAGAGCATGAATATGAGGATTAAAATATAACGGACTCACTTCTTAGTAAGGTTGTCTATAACGCATACTGTCTGTACACTCACCAATTACCACTGGATTTTAGTCCATTCTAATACATGTGTCCCACATATCTTAAAATGGAAAGGGGGATTTATGTCAGGGAATAGGTGACTGACATTATGTAATATATATATTTACATACATACATATATGATGTAGAGAAAAAAACAATTTGTATGTGAAAATATGGCTAGTGTAAGTTGCATTAAATTCTGAAATCAAAATTTAACCCAAACCAGTTGCCAGTTGAATACACATAGGTTATCTGAAAAACACAATCAAAGAGAAGACAGTTGTCTCAAATGAAATTAGGTCACTTCAAAGAAACTTTTGATCACTGCCTGGAAATGTGTAATAAGATTTCCTATTAGATCACCTGAACCCCTGTAGTCAGAGAGACCGGAAGTCTGCAGTTTGAGATACATTTTCAGGATGGCCAGGAAATGGTAATGTCTATCATCTAAGTGTTAATTATTCCATACTGAGTTAAATATACAAAACCCTAGACTCTTCATCTGAGTTAAAGGTATCTAAGAAAGTCTTTTATAACCTGTGTATTTTGAAAGCATAAGAATTCAAATTTTAAGTTTGACTTATATCCATAATCGGCAGATATATGCAAAATATACTCAGGATTGGGTGAATGTACCAATATGTATTTGGATCTGGGAGTGCTTAATATAACTTTAATATGAATAGAAATGAAAAACTGTATATTTAAAATGTATAACCTTCTTTTTTCAGACATCTAATATACAAATGAGGTTCTAAATATGACTAGTATATACTGGTATATAAATACCTATGTAATTTGTGTTGTGAATTATATCATATGTTTTTATACACTCAGAATTGGAGATGTAATAGATATGAAATTATATGATTCTCAAAATCAAATAATAGTATAACTAATTATCAGCTGATATACAATTAAAGTCAAATATAAATATATCTATATTATTATACCCCTTATCTCCTAATAGAAATATGTATTTTAAATACTTTTTTTTAAAGATATTATAAGTAGAATTGTATGGAAGCATACATCAGTTATCAGGTATATTCATCATTATGCGTACCCACCATATTTGGTATTGAAATACACATGCTTAAAAAAATAAAATAATACAATATCAAATTGACCAAGTAGTTTATTGGGCTAGAATAAGTGTATTAAACAAACACTTTAAAAATATATGAGAAAATATAGGCCTAGATTTAGAGTTTGGCGTAGCCGTGAAAACCAGCGTTAGAGGCTCCTAACGCTGGTTTTAGGCTACCGCCGGTATTTGGAGTCAGTCAAAAAAGGGTCTAACGCTCACTTTTCAGCCGCGACTTTTCCATACCGCAGATCTCCTTACGTAAATTGCGTATCCTATCTTTTCAATGGGATCTTTCTAACTCCGGTATTTAGAGTCGTGTCTGAAGTGAGCGTTAGAATTCTAACGACAAAACTCCAGCCGCAGAAAAAAGTCAGTAGTTAAGAGCTTTCTGGGCTAACGCCGGTTTATAAAGCTCTTAACTACTGTGCTCTAAAGTACACTAACACCCATAAACTACCTATGTACCCCTAAACCGAGGCCCCCCCACATCGCCGACACTCGATTAAATTTTTTTAATCCCCCTAATCTGCCGACCGCCACCTACGTTATACTTATGTACCCCTAATCTGCTGCCCCTAACACCGCCGACCCCTATATTATATTTATTAACCCCTAACCTGCCCCCACAACGTCACCGCCAGCTACCTACAATAATTAACCCCTAATCTGCCGACCGCAAAGAGCCGCCACCTACATTATAGCTATGTACCCCTAATCTGCTGCCCCTAACACCGCCGACCCCTGTATTATATTTATTAACCCCTAATCTGCCCTCCCTAACATCGCCGACACCTAACTTCAATTATTAACCCCTAATCTGCCGACCGAATCCCGCCGCTATTCTAATAAATGTATTAACCCCTAAAGCTAAGTCTAACCCTAACACTAACACCCCCCTAACTTAAATATAATTGTAATCTAACGAAATTAATTAACTCTTATTAAATAAATTATTCCTATTTAAAGCTAAATACTTACCTGTAAAATAAATCCTAATATAGCTACAATATAAATTATAATTATATTATAGCTATTTTAGGATTAATATTTATTTTACAGGTAACTTTGTATTTATTTTAACCAGGTACAATAGCTATTAAATAGTTAAGAACTATTTAATAGCTAAAATAGTTAAAATAATTACAAAATTACCTGTAAAATAAATCCTAACCTAAGTTACAATTAAACCTAACACTACACTATCAATAAATTAATTAAATAAAATACCTACAATTACCTACAATTAAACCTAACACTAAACTATCAATAAATTAATTAAATACAATACCTACAAATAACTACAATGAAATAAACTAACTAAAGTACAAAAAATAAAAAAGAACTAAGTTACAAAAAATAAAAAAATATTTACAAACATAAGAAAAATATTACAACAATTTTAAACTAATTACACCTACTCTAAGCCCCCTAATAAAATAACAAAGCCCCCCAAAATAAAAAAATGCCCTACCCTATTCTAAATTACTAAAGTTCAAAGCTCTTTTACCTTACCAGCCCTGAACAGGGCCCTTTGCGGGGCATGCCCCAAGAAATTCAGCTCTTTTTCCTGTAAAAAAACACATACAGTACCCCCCCCAACATTACAACCCACCACCCACATACCCCTAATCTAACCCAAACCCCCTTAAATAAACCTAACACTAAGCCCCTGAAGATCTTCCTATCTTATCTTCACCATACCAGGTATCACCGATCCGTCCTGGCTCCGATATCTTCATCTAAGCCCAAGCGGGGGCTAGACATCCATCATCCGACGGCTGAAGAAGTCCAGAATAGGCTCCAAAGTCTTCATCCTATCCGGGAAGAAGAGTAAATCCGGACCAGCAACCATCTTCTTCCAAGCGGCAGCTTCTATCTTCATCCGATGAGGACCGGCTCCATCTTGAAGACCTCCACCGCAGACCCATCTTCTTCCGATCAGCCAATAGAATGCGAGCTCAATCTGATTGGCTGATCGAATCAGCCAATCGGATTGAACTTGATTCTGATTGGCTGATTCCATCAGCCAATCAGAATTTTCCTACCTTAATTAGATTAGGGGTATGTGGGTGGTGGGTTGTAATGTTGGGGGGGGTATTGTATGTGTTTTTTTTACAGGAAAAAGAGCTGAATTTCTTGGGGCATGCCCCGCAAAGGGCCCTGTTCAGGGCTGGTAAGGTAAAAGAGCTTTGAACTTTAGTAATTTAGAATAGGGTAGGGCATTTTTTTATTTTGGGGGGCTTTGTTATTTTATTAGGGGGCTTAGAGTAGGTGTAATTAGTTTAAAATTGTTGTAATATTTTTCTTATGTTTGTAAATATTTTTTTATTTTTTGTAACTTAGTTCTTTTTTATTTTTTGTACTTTAGTTAGTTTATTTCATTGTAGTTATTTGTAGGTATTGTATTTAATTAATTTATTGATAGTGTAGTGTTAGGTTTAATTGTAGGTAATTGTAGGTATTTTATTTAATTTATTTATTGATAGTGTAGTGTTAGGTTTAATTGTAACTTAGGTTAGGATTTATTTTACAGGTAATTTTGTAATTATTTTAACTGTTTTAGCTATTAAATAGTTCTTAACTATTTAATAGCTATTGTACCTGGTTAAAATAAATACAAAGTTACCTGTAAAATAAATATTAATCCTAAAATAGCTATAATATATTTATAATTTATATTGTAGCTATATTAGGATTTATTTTACAGGTAAGTATTTAGCTTTAAATAGGAATAATTTATTTAATAAGAGTTAATTAATTTCGTTAGAGTAAAATTATATTTAAATTAGGGGGGTTTTAGTGTTAGGGTTAGACTTAGCTTTAGGGGTTAATAAATTTATTAGAATAGCGGTGAGCTCCAGTCGGCAGATTAGGGGTTAATGTTTGAAGTTAGCTGTCGGCGATGTTAGGGAGGGCAGATTAGGGGTTAATACTATTTATTATAGGGTTAGTGAGGCGGATTAGGGGTTAATAACTTTATTATAATAGCGGTGCGGTCCGCTCGGCAGATTAGGGGTTAATAAGTGTAGGCAGGTGGAGGTGACGTTGTGGGGGGGCAGATTAGGGGTTAATAAATATAATATAGGGGTCGGCGGTGTTAGGGGCAGCAGATTAGGGGTACATAGGGATAATGTAAGTAGCGGCGGTTTACGGAGCGGCAGATTAGGGGTTAAAAATAATATGCAGGGGTCAGCGATAGCAGGGGCGGCAGAATATGGGTTAATAAGTGTAAGGTTAGGGGTGTTTAGACTCGGGGTACATGTTAGGGTGTTAGGTGCAGACGTAGGAAGTGTTTCCCCATAGACAACAATGGGGCTGCGTTAGGAGCTGAACGCTGCTTTTTTGCAGGTGTTAGGTTTTTTTTCAGCTCAAACAGCTCCATTGTTTCCTATGGGGGAATTGTGCACGAGCACGTTTTTGAGGCTGGCCGCGTTCGTAAGCAACTCTGGTATCGAGAGTTGAAGTTGCGTTAAATATGCTCTACGCTCCTTTTTTGGAGCCTAACGCAGCCATTCTGTGGACTCTCAATACCAGAGTTATTTTAAAGGTGCGGCCAGAAAAAAAGCCAGTGTTAGCTACGCGGGTCGTTACCGACAAAACTCTAAATCTAGCCGATATTTTGCAAACAAAGCTACATTTCAGTTGCCTGTTCCCCCAGGGTATTGCAGCCAAAAATATTCAAATAGGGAAAATTGAATTACAAAGTGGCAATTCCCAGTAGCCACTGAGAAGCTAAGTGCGTACCCAGAAAACTTTCCATTGGTTGATTTAGAAATGAAGGTGGAATTTGTCACAGACAAAAATACTATGCAAAGAAGGGAAGACACAAAAACACACTTTGGTTTGGGGCCTTTTTTGCTGCTTAGTTTGGTGACTGACTGAGCCTTGCCGGTTGTCCTTGTTGCAATCCTGCCTTGCTGCCATTTTGCTTACAGAGGGATACAAAGTGTGCAATATTTCCCCATGAATGACAATAAAGTTATCTGGAATATTGAACTATCAAATTGGTTTACTGGTAATGTATTAAGCGATTTGATGTTGTTATATTTTTGATGTTTTAAAGCAAAGATATTCTTTATTGCTGTAGTTTAATTGAAACTGGTATTTAAAGAGGTACTTTATAGTTGCAACACTAGTATTAAATAGACCAGTGTATTTTATATATTAAATTTACTAGCGTTAAGTAAATTATTATTGATAAAAGGGTCAGGTATTAATATTTATAAATTTATTTGAGTTACTGTGATATATTTTAAAAATTGCACTAGTTGTTGTGGCTAAGTTGAAACTTTTTAATGCCATAATGTTTGGTATATGTTGAGCTGATTATTTGACGTAATATAAGACTATTTTCGGCCAAATAGTTTAAATATATTCTTCTGGAAGTTCTATAAGATTTATTAAAATTTGGTAAGATTTGTGTTGAAATATTTGGTTATATTGTTAACTAAACATTGTTAAGTTAGTAGTCCATATTTTGGCATTGTACTGTGTTGCTGTTTAAATACAAATTGTTATTGTAAAATTCATGTGGTATATTTGCTAAGTGATTAATTTTCAGTTAAGGTTAATTTATAGATATATTGTGTCCATACATGGGATAATAGACAATATCTATTGAATAGTAATTAATCTAAATATATCTATAGCCTGCTTTATATTTTAATATTGTATTGATAAATTGATAGATATAACTGACCATAGGTGATATTCAGCTACTACATAAATATATTCAAGGTGTATATAAAGATTAACATATCAGAATTTAAGAATATTTTATATTGAGAGTAAATGTTAATTTTTAATAATAGTATTGTTGTCAAATTTATAGATATCTCAATAGCAATATTTTGGGCTACACTACAGAGATATAACATCTTACTAGAGTGTATTGACAAAATTCTGCTATATTAATTGTAGATATCGCTGACAATAATTTTATACTGTTATTAATTATTAATATTCATAATTACAATATGTAACACGTTGGTGGCAACTGCTGCTGATAAATATACCAACATTACGGGAGGGCACTCCTGAGACGTATTAACATTTTGATTACCAAAACCACCAATGTTCTGCCCAGGTTTAGCTTGACAACCATTCTGAGTAGATGTACCAACAGATACATAGGCTGAAACAGCAAGAGAAGTAGTAGAACAGCTACTAATACTATGTAAGGGACCCTGATCCTTACTAAGTGCTTGAGATGTTTGTTCAATATCTGAACACCTGCTGAAGAAGAAATCACTCCGTTAGGAGACAAATCTGAGGACTGAAAAATAATTTCCCAGATGATCATACCTAGAATGGAACTATCAAAGCTAGTCAACAACTGTGGAATTCAAAACATCACCATTATCACCAAAAATCTGAGAGTTTCCCTCAGATGGATGACGTAAGTCACTTCTGTCTTGAATCAAGAGGAAAATAAACTTTCTTTTCAACAGAGGCTAAACCTAAAGTGCCTTGAAGGTTGCACAGAGACTCAGAATCAACAATGGAAACCTCACATCCTGAGGAAACCAGACCCATTGTACTCTTAAAAACCACTTTATACATTTGACAGTATCTTTAGAAGCAAAATCTTGATTCCCAGTTTCTGGAGAGACTGGAACAGAACTTGAACTTTTAAAAGAATGTTTAGTACATAGAACAGATTAAACTTCTATCAGAGAGTCTCTAGTCTGAATTCTATCTGATCTTCCTAAAGAAACTTGAGCAGTAGCCAGAAAATTAGGACAGACTGAAATTAAGCCTTTTAAAAGAGACTTAACCTGCTTACTACCCATAACACTCGATGATCTGGGACCGTACCTTCATGAATTTTTAGTAGCAGGAACAGTTTTCTTAGCCTAATTATATTTATTCCAGATAGCACTAGGTGTCCAAAAATGTTTTATCAGAGGAAACTTCACTTAAATTCCTTATTCTGCAAAAGGAATGGAAACAATAAAGGGCCTTTTTTGTCCTGAGGTAGATAGGCCACTTTACCCCCGGTAACAGTAGAAAAAAAAGAATCTAAATCGGAAACAAACAATTTCTTACCCTGTAAGGAAATAAATCTAGATAACAATCTAGATTAAGACACCATATCAGCAGACACAAAAATAATTTGTGTGTGTACGCGTTTCAGCTTCTGCCTTTCTTAATGACATCTTTGAGAACTGCATTATTTTGGTTTCCTTTTTTAAATGGTTTGTTTTTAACACTTGTCACAATAAATATTGATATTTTATTATACAGATGTACTACTTGGTGATTTATACCATATCAGCAGACCAGGATTTAAGCCATAAAAAACAAAAAAAAACTGTGAGGTCATTATTGATACAACAGGCTTACAAGTCTACAGAAGAAGTATATGTGCCTCTTTTATTATATATTGATGGAACTCACTCCCCCTTAAAGGACCAGTAAATACAGTAGATTTGCATAATCAACAAATGCAAGATAAAAAGACTTAGGGGCCGATTTATCAAGTGTCCGCCAGATATCGATAAATGCCGACAGCATACGCTTTCAGCATTTATCATTGCTCAAGCAGTTCTGGTGAACTGCTTGTGTAATGCCGCCCAATGCAGATTCGCAGCCAATCGGCTACTAATCAACCCGATCGCATGAGATTGGGTGGATGATGTCCGCAGCCTCAGAGGCAGCGGACGAGTTAAGGAGCAGCGGTCTTAAGACCGCTGCTTCTTAACTCCTGTTTCCGGCGAGCCTGAAGACTCGCACAGAAACAGGGGTATACAGCCCCATTCGGGCTGCAATAAATCTGCCCCTTAGTCTAAACTTCAAATGAGTAGTAGATTTTTTTCTGAAAAATTCCACTTATGTCTATTTCCACTCCTCCTGTATCATGTGACAGCCATCAGCCAATCACAAATTCTGTGAATTCTTGCATATGCTCAGTAGGAGCTGGTGACTCAAAAAGTGTAAATATAAAAAGACTGTGCACATTTTGCTAATGGAAGTAAATTGGAAAGTTGTTTAAAACTGCATGCTCTATATGAATCATGAACATTTCATTTTGACTTGTGTCCCTTTAAAATGTGTAGCAGAAGTGAAGAGCAGGTTTTCTCATGGATAGATTTCCTCTGGGTCTTCAGCATTGAAATTCACTGCGTTTGTAGCCCAAAGCATCAGGAAAGATCAAAGAGAAAAGTGTTTGAACTTCAGTTTGACAAATTGCAAGTTCAGCCTTATAGAAAGTAATGTGCCTTGCAGAACTATTGTATGTATAATAACTAGCTGATGTAATTAACCAACCTTACTCTCTTATTTCAAACTAACAGTTATAATTCTAATAAAACAGTGTGAATAATGACATAATGTCATCCTTAGCTTCCCCTCATTCTTTTTCTTTTGAAATAGGTCATTTATCCCCATAAGATGCACGTCATTACTGTGAAAAACAATGATCACCTGAAACACTGTACAATAGAGCAGGGAGATTTTCTTTTTTATGCATTGAGACAAGGATATTATCTCCCCATTTTCTTTATTTAGAGAGCAATAAGAGTCCTCATTTTAAATATGGGGTATTCTTCTTTATGTTAAGGGGTCATGTCTCTCTGATTTTTAGGTGATAACCACATGAAACACTTATAGTGCAAACAAGGTTCATTCCATAAAGCCATTTGTCTTTTTGGTTTAAAATGACACAAAAGTCATATTTTTTCTTTGTTGAAACAAAAATAGGGCTTTTAAAAGTTCACATCTATTTTTGTGCTAAGAAAATGTATTTATTTTTTCACTTGTAAGTCACGTCACTGTCTTCTTATAACACAGGATGTCTGTTTATCAGCCTGTGAGCAATCAGTCCTTTAAAGGGACAATATACACTCATTTTCATATAACTGCATGTAATAGACACTACTATAAAGAATAAGATGCACAGATACTGATATAAAAATCCAGTATATAACTGTTTAAAAACTTACTTAGAAGCTGTCAGTTTGGCTCTGTTGAAAAGGCAGTTGGAAAGCCCACTGCAAGTGGTAAATAAGACACTCCCCCCTCCCCCTTCTTTTGCATATGAAAAGACCCTTTACACAAACAGGAGCAAGCTGGAGAAGGTAGCTGACGGTATTCACATAAAACTTTGGGGCTTGGTTAGGAGTCTGAAAATCAGAGCAATGTTATTTAAAAATAAGCAAAACTATACATTTATTTTTTTTTAAACTTTGTGGGCTATATAAATAGATCATCTACAAAACATTTATGCAAAGAAAAAATGAGTGTATAATGTCCCTTTAAGGGAACAGTGAACGCCTTGAGATTTTTTAATATAAAATGTTTAGTTATGTGTAATGAAACAACTTTGCATTATATTTTTAGGGGTCAATTTATCAAAGGCTTTGCAAGCATTTCGACCCCCTACAACTGCAGGTTCTCACAAGAGAACCTGCAGTCCATATTTAACAAGATTCCCTAACCTTTTGCCACCTTTAAGGTGGCGAATTTAAATCTCCCTGGTCTTGTCCGACCGGGGAGATTGAGAGCTCTGGCTGTGCACGGGCATGGGGCAGCATTGCACAAGAGTGCGAAATTGCGTTCTTGTGCAATGCTGAATTTCAGCAGCGGAATTCAGCCCGCCAGAGGAGAGCTGTGGCGGACAGGGGCGCATATGTCCTGCCCTGTCCACCGCAGCATGATAAATCGACCCCTTAGTATTTATTTTCCTCCCTTTGTAATTAAGCTATGAACATTCAACAATTTCTAATTCTGAGAACATGAAAATCACCCTGCTGACTTATCAAGGCTAACACTGTTGCATATCTGTGCCTAATTGGCTTTAACTGAAAATGCAAATCAGAGTATTTTTTACTAACATGACTGTGACAAGCCTTGTTGTCTGCAGACTAAAGCCATGATTGGCTCTTCCAAATAAGGCAAATGGTAGGTGGAGCTTGGCTAATTTAAAAAAAAAAAAAAAAAAACGTTAAGACTTAGCTGATATGTTTTAAGGTGTTTACTGTCCCTTTAAAGGGATGTATTCCGCATATGCTGAATCAGTTTTAAGTGATACAATTTACTGTACTTATTTACTCTGGGTAAGATTACAAATTGTGCAGCAAATCTGTTTTTCGCAGTTGCGAAAACACTGCACGCTTTTTGGCTTTTTCACATCTAGGGTTACGTAGCTATTACAAGTTGCAAAATAACTTATTTTACCCGTATGTTAACCCGCATAATAAAAAAAGCCAAATCATGTGCACGTTCACATATTCTCTCATAGAAGTCAGCGGAGAAGACAAATAGAAAAAACAACTATAAAACCCTAATCTGTTGCGCAAAGCCCATGACGTATTGTTCTCGAAAAGTGTTCATTAAAATGCAAATATTTTATAATGCGAGAAGGTTTTCATAACAGAATATATTCTATTTATTTATAAATAATTTTTTATCTAGATATAGGATGATTTTTGGACTGATATATCTATTTATAGCAAGATATGTATCTGAATATATGTATGTCTAGCTTTCTCAAGATCGATATGCGGATATCTCTTTGAAAATGCCTCTGAGATATTGTTTAATGTGCATAAGATTGTATTGTGAAATATTTTCATTATCTCCATAGTTAAACATATCTCTATAGCTATACATATAAATCCATAACGTTGAAAAAAGAAAGATAGCTAACGATAAGTATACTTTACACAGATGAGACTAAAAGCGGTATATGTGGTAGTAATGTTGATGTATAAGACATGCCAAGCCTTCTCATAAATTCTACCAAATTATTGTATATTCTTTTAATATTCACATTACTAATTCCTGCATACCAGGCAAAACTGAAAAGGAACAGTCTTTATAACCGCTAATTGCTGAGCTATACTCAGCGTCTCACCATTCCGGTTGTCGAATTGCTGCTCCTCCAGGCAGTCCCAGCGGATATCTTATGCTGTAAATATTCACCTGTATCGTATTGTGTGCCCTTTGGGAATCCTTGTGAATAATCCAAAAGCGAAAACAAACTTCACCCAGACCGGCTCCAATGTTGATAGGTAAAACGGCAAAACTTTATTATGAAAAACAGTTAAAAAGATAGCTCACAGACCATTGGCAAGGAAACGTCATTAAAAAGCAAAAGACACTACAACCTTGGCCCTGCTGACGTCACTGACGCGTTTCAGGTAAACCCCGTAATCATAGCTGACGTGCAGGTGCCGAGGTCTGCTATTTAAAGCAATTCAATCAGGTGTATACTTAATGGAATTAATGCTTTCAAATAGTGGATCGTAAAAATTTCAACTATGACTCACATAGAAAAATAGATTACATATACATGCTACCTTTGGTTACAACATATATATTTCGCTAGACAAAAATTCTTATATCATCAAAAGGTTACACTATATCAATCACTTATATTTGAAATTTGAAATTGTCAAAATGTTACCATAGTAATAAACCATATGATACTCTTCAGTTTATATACTTTGATTTGCACCTTATTCTCTACGGGTAAATACATATTTAAAGCAGCACTTGATAATCTTCAGTTTTTATACTGTATTTTACACCTTATTCTCTAAAGGTAAATACATAGTTAAAGCAGCACTGTTAATACCATTTTAGAACAAATATGGGGATTCTTTTTCTCTCTATTTCTCTCTCACCCCTAGAAAACCACTCAAAAATTTCTAGCATTTTTTTTCAGACAATTGTCCTGCCCATCTTCTTGGAAATGATAAAACATAAAGGCCTAAGACTTACTTGTATGCTAAAAACTAAGATAGAGAATGGAAAACTATATTTGATGATTTATATTTAATGATTTAATGGTTGGCTAAAAAATGACTACAGTAAGTATTGATAAATTAATTAATTTGGAGAACAGTGAAAAAACAGCTCCTTTTATTATTAATAAATAAATTTGAACCGGGTACAAATTGGTGTAAATAACCTATTCCCAGTGATTAATTAAATCAAAAGTAGAGTTAAAGCCCTTGGGGATCCTGGTCTGCAATGTAAAGATCCAGTAAGCCTCTCTCCTATATAACAGCTTAGTCCTATCTCCTCCTCTTTTTTTGGGGGGGTACTTTCTCTATACATTTCCACCTAAAGGAGTCAACATTTCCTTCATGTTCTTGGATAAAATGTACTGCTAGTGCTGAGCTCTCCTTCTCTTTCTTGATATTATTGAGGTGTTCCATAATTCTAGACCTCACGTCTCTTGTCGTGAGGCCTACATATTGCTTCAAACAGCATTTGCATTCAGACAGATATACTACATAGTTGGTTGAACAGTTTATACAATGTGATGTAGTGTATTGTTTATTTGTGACATACGAAGTAAATTTATCTGTCACCTCAACAAAATCACAGGCCTTGCACCTACTTTTACCACATCTATAGGTGCCTTTGTGTCTTAACCAAGAGCTTCCAGACACTACACTTGTTGGTGGAAGTTGTGTCGGGGACAGAATGTTACCTATAGTTCTAGCACGTCTGTAGGAAAACCTACACCCCTCATTGATAACATTTTTCAGTTTTTTATCTGCCAGAAGGATAGGTAAATGTTTCCTCATCAACTTACAGACCTGTCACGTTTACATATCGTTTAATAACAACCAGTTACTTGTACTGAGAATATCCCTTTAATTCTCTGATCAATTTACCTGCTATGCTATTTAAGCCTCCTCCCCCCTCTCCACTTTGCTTGTTATTGTTTTCCACTAACCATAGTGTGATTCAAACTGAGCACTAATTTACCTCTTTGGATTTCATCCTAAATTATATCTTTTCGGATTCACCAAACCTTTCTTGCTGAAATCAGCCTACATCTTTTGTTACCAGATTGACATTTTTTCCCAAGCCGTTGCTGTCAGCTTACTTCATTCAGCCTAAATCCTCTGCCCTGCATCGTGGAGCTGTGACGTCACACGCCAACATTTTCGGCATCAGCGCTGCAACCGCTTCCCCAATTCAAGCTGTGAGATTTTTCCTTAAACTTTCTAAATACTTTGTTTACCCTCAAGGTACAGTCTGTAACCTCTTACTTATTTTTCATGCTATTATCTTTTTTGCAATAACTGCTACGCATACTTGCTCATAATTCCTTATATATTGCGGTAAAGCTTTATACTTTCATAGTAGCTATTTTTTGTGTTAACACTGTTTCATTTTTTCCTTTGGTTATAGTCATGGTTTTTCTGTTGTTCCTCCAGTAATCATTTACTCGATACAGCTATAGAAATATCTAATGCTATTTATCCATATAACAAAATTGCAAAGTTTACACTCGGATTCTGACATTACTTCTTTTAGTAATCCATGTTATTATCTAGTCTAAACCTTGCTACAATTCCTATTAACTCAGCAGTTGTGATTCATTTATATTCTTTTCATACTACAACATAGTATCTTTAACATTACAGAATAACAAGCCATAAAATATGGATCCAGCTGAGATGTCTAATCAGATACAAACTCTCTCTCAAAAAGTGGATGCCTTAACTGATGGCCTCAATACCCTCAAACAAGAAAACCAGGGACTGAAAACTTATATTAAAGACTTTGTAGATAGTAGAACCCGGTTCCAGGAACCACAAGTTAGTCTCCCAGATGTATTCTCAGGGGACAGAAAACAATTTAGAGATTTTAAAAACTCTTGTCTTCTGTTGTTTGCACTAAAACCATACACATATCCCACTGACAGAGTTAAGGTGATGACTACCATTTCCTATTTAAGAGCAGAACCCAGAAGCTGGGCTAATTCCTTCCTGGAAACAAACGATGATATACTTAACTCTCTAGATTCCTTCTTTTCTACCCTTGGTCAGCTTTATGACGACCCTTACAAACAATTAACCGCTGAAACTGCAATGCGCTCTCTTAAACAGAGAAGAAGAGATGTAGAAGATTATATTGCAGATTTTAAGAGGCTAGCTACTGACACCCAATGGAATAATTTGTCTCTAAAAAAACAGTTTAGACTGGGTTTGTCAGAATCTATTAAAGACGAACTTTCTCGCATTGAAATTCCTCACACTTTGGAGGAACTAATTAATCTCAGTATCAGTATTGACAGAAGGCTTAGGGAGAGACAAAACGAGAAAGGTTATCATGAATCAACACATAAAAAACAAAACCCTTCTTTACCTACACATTCTCATGTTAAAAACACCACTGAACCTATGGAAATTGGGTTTCTTAAAGGCCCATTAAGCAATCAAGAAAAGTTAAGAAGGCGCTCCCAGAATTTATGCATGTACTGTGCATCAGAAGAGCATACTGTCAAGGCCTGTCCCATTCTCCAGAAACAGAATAAGGGTAAGAACTCCCATCCTTTTTATTCCTTAAATGCTGTGTCACACTCTGCAAGCTACTGTAACCTATGCCTTCTCTTGCAGTGGGATCAACTTCGAGTGAACGTTTCAGGGATAATTGACTCTGGTGCTTCTGCCTCTTACATTGATGTGTCTTTTGCCACAAAAAATAAAATTCCACTTATAAAAAAAAAGGCTCCTGTACCTTTAAGGGGTATTGATGGGGAGGTTTTGTCCTCTGGACCGGTAATGTATGAAACAATACCATTGCTCCTATCCACACCAGACCACCATAGGGAGTACATTTCCTTTGATGTCATTACATCCCCCGTCTTCCCTCTCATTTTAGGCCTACAATGGTTAAAATTACATAACCCTCTGATTTCATGGTCAGATCTAACTGTAAAGCTTAATTCTGATTACTGCTTATCCACTTGCTACCCTACTCTGCTTTTACAACCACCTCAAATCTCCACTGATATAGAGATACCTGATGTTTATGCTGACTTTATTGATGTTTTCAGTAAAAAAGAATCTCAAAATCTACCGCCGCATCGTATTTATGACTGCCCTATTGATTTATTACCAGGTGCAGTCATACCTTGCGGTCATGTGTTCCCGTTGTCCAAACCTGAACTGGAACACTTAAAATCATATATTGAGGAAAATCTACAGAAGGGGTTCATCAGACCATCTACTTCCCCCGCTGCGGCCGGTATGTTTTTTGTAAAAAATAAAGATGGCAGTTTAAGACCCATAGTGGACTACCGGCAGCTGAACAAGGTTACTGTTAAAAATCGGTATTCTTTGCCCCTTATTTCAGAGCTAATTGAGCGTTTGGAAGGTGCCAAGGTCTTCACTAAACTTGACCTTCGAGGTGCATATAATCTCGTTCGTATGAGGGCTGGAGACGAATGGCTGACGGCATTCCGTACTCGTTATGGCTTGTACGAATATACCGTCATGCCATTCGGTCTCTGCAACGCCCCGGCAACCTTCCAACACTTTATTAACGATATTTTCAAAGATATTCTTGACACCTATATTGTAATCTATCTTGATGATATTTTGATCTATTCAAAAACATTAGAAGATCACATAAAACACGTCAGACAGGTATTATCACGCTTACGCTCACATTCTTTATATGCTAAAGCCGAGAAATGTATATTTCACACAAACCAGATCACCTTTCTTGGTTATCAGATTTCGGAATTTGGCATACAGATGGATGACTCAAAAATCACCACCATAAGACAGTGGCCAGAGCCAAGTAATAAGAAACAGGTACAAAGCTTCCTTGGCTTTGCAAATTTTTACCGAAAATTTATAAATAATTTTGCAGCAATTGCCAAACCACTTACCAACCTCACAAAATCAAATACTAAGTTCATCTGGACTGCTGAATACCAAAAGGCTTTTGATCTCCTAAAACAAAAATTTACCTCTGCACCTATATTACGTTACCCTAACAACCAACTCCAATATGTATTAGAGGTCGATGCCTCCGATTATGCTATTGGAGCCGTTCTTTCACAAAGAGAACACCTAAAGAAACCTCTACATCCCGTAGCTTTTTATTCAAGATGTTTGACGGCTCCTGAGTTGCATTACCCCGTGGGTGACAAAGAGTTACTGGCTATCAAGGTTGCTTTTGAACAGTGGCGTCATCTCCTTGAAGGTGTGACATACCCAACCATAGTGTATACTGATCATAGGAATTTACAGTACCTCAAAAGTACGAAAACCCTCACTGCCCGACATGTTCGTTGGAATCTGTATTTCTCCAGATTTGATTTCCTTATCACTTACAGACCGGCTAGTAAGAACAAGAAGGCAGACGCTCTCTCACGACTGCCTACTCCCTCCGATCTCTGTCTTCCAAAAGAATCTGTAATCCCAGAGAATAAATACCTGTTGTTTCTCATTGATTCTATTCCATTCCTAAGAGAAGAACAACATAAAGATCAAACTAAGCCTCTTCAACAGTTACAAATGAAACAGGATTCCCTTTATTATTTTGATGAGAAGTTATATGTACCCCCTTCTATCAGAGATTTGATATTACATTCAGCTCATGAATCCTTACTTGCGGGACATACCGGAATCCACAAGACACAAGAGCTTATTAAAAGGAGTTACTGGTGGCCTGATATGAATACCGACATAATGAAGTACATTAACACCTGTTCAGTTTGTGCTACCACTAAAAGATCAAAACATAGGCCCTATGGGTTACTCATGCCTTTACCTACTCCATCACGACCTTGGGCCGACATAGCCTTGGATTATGTCGTTGATCTCCCCAGATCCTCCAATAATACTACTATCCTTGTCGTGGTGGACTTATTCAGTAAGATGATACATCTTATACCGTACCACAAGCTACCTACCGCTGCCGAAACTATACATTTGCTCTTACTACACGTTTTCAGACTTCACGGTCTCCCTCGACGCATTTTAACAGACCGTGGCTCCCAGTTTACTAGTTCTCTCTGGACTGAATTTTGCAAGATTTTCAATATTGACAAAAGACTTTCAACCTCTTATCATCCTCAGACTAATGGTCAGACTGAAAGGTCTAACCAAAGCATTGAACAATTCCTAAGGTCTTATTGTCATTTTGACCAACACTCTTGTTCTCAACATCTGCCCTATGCTGAATTTACCTTCAACAACACAGTACATTCCACAACCAACCAGACTCCATTCTTCATTAACTATGGATTCCATCCAACATTTCAACTACTACCCCAAATCAGTTCACTACCATATATCTCTGATTTATCAAATTCCATCACTTCTAATTTTGCAAAAGTCAGGACCGCTATTGAACAAGCTAAAACCAAACAGAAACTTTATTACGACTTAAGAAGGATGGCTCCACCACGGTACTCCCTTGGAGATTTAGTTTGGCTGTCAACCAAAAACTTACATCTTAATACTCCTAGCAAGAAACTTTCACCTTTATTCATTGGACCTTTTCAGATAATCAAAATCATAAATGAGAATGCAGTTCGGTTACAATTACCTAGCACTCTGAAAATACACCCTACCTTCCATGTTTCCCTACTAAAACCCTACCGTTCTGTACGTGATGCCACTTCACGCCAAAGTATTCCTCCTATCTCCATTGATCCCAACATTGAATATGAGGTTAAATCCATACTTGACTCTAGAATGTATAGGGGTAACTTACAGTATCTGATAAGATGGAAAGGCTACACTTCGGAACATGACTCTTGGGAGCCAGCTGTTAATATATCTGCCCCCAAACTCATCTCGCAATTCCATCAACAGAATCCGGATCGTCCTCATCCCTGATCCACGGAGTGGATCATTTAGGGGAGCATCCTGTCACGTTTACATATCGTTTAATAACAACCAGTTACTTGTACTGAGAATATCCCTTTAATTCTCTGATCAATTTACCTGCTATGCTATTTAAGCCTCCTCCCCCTCTCCACTTTGCTTGTTATTGTTTTCCACTAACCATAGTGTGATTCAAACTGAGCACTAATTTACCTCTTTGGATTTCATCCTAAATTATATCTTTTCGGATTCACCAAACTTTTCTTGCTGAAATCAGCCTACATCTTTTGTTACCAGATTGACATTTTTTCCCAAGCCGTTGCTGTCAGCTTACTTCATTCAGCCTAAATCCTCCGCCCTGCATCGTGGAGCTGTGACGTCACACGCCAACATTTTCGGCATCAGCGCTGCAACCGCTTCCCCAATTCAAGCTGTGAGATTTTTCCTTAAACTTTCTAAATACTTTGTTTACCCTCAAGGTACAGTCTGTAACCTCTTACTTATTTTTCATGCTATTATCTTTTTTGCAATAACTGCTACGCATACTTGCTCATAATTCCTTATATATTGCGGTAAAGCTTTATACTTTCATAGTAGCTATTTTTTGTGTTAACACTGTTTCATTTTTTCCTTTGGTTATAGTCATGGTTTTTCTGTTGTTCCTCCAGTAATCATTTACTCGATACAGCTATAGAAATATCTAATGCTATTTATCCATATAACAAAATTGCAAAGTTTACACTCGGATTCTGACATTACTTCTTTTAGTAATCCATGTTATTATCTAGTCTAAACCTTGCTACAATTCCTATTAACTCAGCAGTTGTGATTCATTTATATTCTTTTCATACTACAACATAGTATCTTTAACATTACAAGACCATTGTATATTGATTACTATAATCAGTAACAAACGTTATCTTAATCCTTGTAAATTGTCCCTTTGCAATTGCAAAAGGGACATGAGCTGGGTGATTACTGTTTGCATGCAACAGAGTATTTTTTTAAATTGTTTTTTTGTATAGTATACTCTCAACTGGCTTGTTACTGGTTCCTATTAAGGTTACATCAAGATAGTTAATTCGTTCACTATCAAATTCCATAGTGAATTTCAAATTGACCTGGTTGTTATTCAGATACTCTACAAACTCCAAGGCCTCATCCTTGGTACCCATCCAGACCAGTAATAGGTCATCAATAAATCTTCGATAGACTTTAATTGATGACCTGAAGGGATTTCTACCTCCAAAGATGTGCTCGACCTCCCACCAACCTAAAAATAGGTTAGGCGTAGGATGGGGCGAATTTCGCCCCCATCGCCGTACCACACCTCTGGAGGTAGAAATCACCCTTGAAAGAAAAGAAATTGTGGTCAAGTAAATACTTCACAATGATCAAAAAATATTCTCTCTGCCCTTTGGTCAAATTAGAACCTGATAGAAACCAGTCTAAAGCTTTCAGGCCTAGATCATGAGGGATGGTCAAATACAGCGACACTACATCCACTGTGAGCCAATTGTAGTTGGATTTCAAATCCATCTAACAAATTTAGTAAATGTTTGGTATCACGTAGATAACTTTCCAATTGGCTCACCAGTGGCTGTATCACCGAATCAGCCCATTCTGATAGAGGTTCGAGCAACGAGCCAATTCCTGAGACTATGGGCCTTCCCTTTATATTGTCCAAGGATTTATGGACCTTGGGTAAATGGTGGAAGAGGGGTATTTTTGGAAATTTAACTGTCACATAATCAGCTGTTTTTAGATCTGAATAACCTTTCTCCACCCCCTCATCCACCAATGACCCAATATGTCCTTGATAGAGTTTTGTAGGGTCTCGTGGAAGAATAGAATATGTCTTTCCATCCTGTAATTGGCTCAGAGCTTCTTGCACGTATTCATTCCTGTTCATAATCACAGTGCTACCTCCCTTGTCTCCCTTTTTATATACCACATTAGTCTTATTTTTAAGGGTCTTTATGATGTTATTCAATGCATGCGCTTGCCTGCCTTTAGTCTGGTTTTTGAATGTCACTATTGTATTCAAATTAGTGAGTTCTCTCTCAACAGTCTTATGAAATAATTCAAGGAAAACCCCTACTCTGGATTGGATAGAACGTAGATTTTGATGCAAAGGATTTACCAATAGGGGTACCAGTTATTAGATCCTTATCAAACTCATCAAGATCATTACCCTGATCATTATCATCAGTAAATCTAACATATCACGTACTGTGCATTGATCTTCAAACTCAAAATCAGCTTCACTCATTATTCTACAATCTATTTCATTTGAACCATTTAAACCCTCTATGGGAAAGTACCTACTTCTAGCATTATCAATATCAATTGTGGATTCCTCTGAGGAAAAATGATGTTTCAACGTTAGAATGCGTACAAATCTGTTTAAGTCAATTAGAGTATTAAAAAAGTTAAAGTTGTTTTCAGGTGCAAACCCTAGACCTAGGTTTAAAGTCTCATATTCCTCTTTTGAAAATACCACATCAGAGACATTAATCACATTACCTACAATTATTACCTGTCTACCTAATGGTGTAATAAGGGTTTCAGGTGTAAGCTCTGCTTTTGCATTCTTAGATGGTATCTCGGTTTTTCCACTAGTTCTCTCTGCTCTCTTCTTACCCCCCCCCCCTTAGTTTCTTTCTCCGTCCAAGTAAAAAAGCTGCTGCATTGAGTCTACCTCTTCTGAATTTGGATGACTTCTGTTCTTATTTTCAGTGGTGTCTCTGTTAATCATATATTTATTGGCTGGATTATGAGATCTCTTATTTCCCCTTCCTCTAGGATAGGGCCTGGCTCTAGTCTGTTCCTGTCTACTACATCTAATAATATCAGTAGTATTAGTGGTATTAATACCTTGAATCTCTAGATGATTTTTAACCTGTCCTCTACCTCTACCTCTACCTCCTCTAGGTTTCAATATAGAACCCCTGGGTGGCTTCTTCCCTTGGGATGGTAGAGCACTTTCAATTTGATAGTCCTGAAAGTCATCTGAATCATAGTTCCTTTCATAATGCTCTTCTCCAGATTCAGCCTCTGTATCAGAGAAAGTCACTCTTTTGGTATTGGACCTATGATGTTCCAAGTCGTTATCTCTCACTTTACCCTTGTCTTCATCACTGTCACTGTATTGGTTACGCCTCCTGGCTCTTCTTCCTCTGCCTCCTCTTCCTCTTTGTCTATTTGCTCTCCTATAATTCATTGATCTTTCTTTTCTATTCCATACAAAGACTTGATCTTTTTTATAATCATGTATTTATTATGTTTAACCCTTAGTATATCTAATTTGGCCTCTTCCACCGTTGTTCTTAATATGACATCCATTTCCATATAAGTGTGATCTTCAGTGTACATGTCTAGGCTCACTTGTAACTCCAATATCTGATCTCTAGTTTGTATCAGATCTTTGGTTTTATGTTTGATCGTAAGGAGTAACAACCTAATGGAACATTCTTGTAAAACATCATTCCATTCTTTAACAAAATCCTGGTCATTGACTTCAAACGTTGGATATTTGTTAAGCCTTAAGCCTTGTGGAATCATATTTAGATCTTTATATCTCTCCAGAGTCCACTTATCAAGCTTTAGTCGTGTTTCTTTAAGTTGTAATTTCTCCATTTCTAGAAACAAATCTCCTAGGGCTGAATTTGTTCTACTATTAGAAAACACATTCAAATTCTTGACTCTGCTGGATTTTGTCAAATGATTTATCCAGTGAATAGAATCTACTAACATTTTCACTTTCCATATTTTGTGAGGAAATATAAACAAGATCTTAGTTGTTCTTTTCTTGATGTTACTTAACCAGTAGTCTTTAATTCAAACCATATCCATTCCCATTGAAAATAAGTTATAGACATTTCATTTACTTTCCAGACTCCTTAGGCCATATATTTTGTTATAGCAAAAAACATGTTCAAATATGCAATATTGTAATATATGCTAATTTGTGCTTTTCTAAATTTAATATTTTTATATATCTTCTGGATGATTGTTACACAGTCAGAACCAGCTCATTTTTGTTCATATCATAATGTCATGCCTTTTGGAAATGGTAAAGTGCACGATTAATCTCCAAATGTTATGAAAGTCCATCCATCAAATTTTGCAAGATCTTAAAAAAGATATATATGGCGATAAAAAGTATCCTTACTTGTATACTCCCTATAACCGCTATTCTTATTATTGCATAAGATTTATTCATGGAACAAAAATATTAGCGACTATGGTATTGCACATATGGTCTGTGATTGCATATAAGCATTATTGAAAAGTTCTGTCCAATTTCCAATGTAGCATGGATATATTAGTATACTCCTCAATTCAGCTAGTCCACTCATCAAGGAAAGTGGAAAAAATAACGTTGAAAAAAGTAAGATAGCTAACGATAAGTATACTTTACACAGATGAGACTAAAAGCGGTATATGTGGTAGTAATGTTGATGTATAAGACATGCCAAGCCTTCTCATAAATTCCACCAAATTATTGCATATTCTTTTAATATTCACATTACTAATTCCTGCATACCAGGCAAAACTGAAAAGGAACAGTCTTTATAACCGCTAATTGCTGAGCTATACTCAGCATCTCACCTTTCCGGTTGTCGAATTACTGCTCCTCCAGGCAGTCCCACCGGATATCTTATGCTGTAAATATTCACCTGTATCATATTGTGTGCCCTTTGGGAATCCTTGTGAATAATCCAAAAGCGAAAACAAACTTCACCCAGACCGGCTCCAATGTTGATAGGTAAAACAGCAAAACTTTATTATGAAAAACAGTTAAAAAGATAGCTCACAGACCATTGGCAAGGAAACGCCATTAAAAAGCAAAAGACACTACAACCTCGGCCCTGCTGACATCACTGGCGCGTTTCAGGTAAACCCCGTAATCATAGCTGACGTGCAGGTGCCGGGGTCTGCTATTTAAAGCAATTCAATCAGGTGTATACTTAATGGAATTAATGCTTTCAAATAGTGGATCGTAAAAATTTCAACTATGACTCACATAGATAAATAGATTACATATACATGCTACCTTTGGTTACAACATATATATTTCGCTAAACAAAAATTCTTATATCATCAAAAGGTTACACTATATCAATCGCTTATATTTGAAATTTGAAATTGTCAAAATGTTACCATAGTAATAAACCGTATAATACTCTTCAGTTTATATACTTTGATTTGCACCTTATTCTCTATGGGTAAATACATAGTTAAAGCAGCACTTGATAATCTTCAGTTTTTATACTGTATTTTACACCTTATTCTCTAAAGGTAAATACATAGTTAAAGCAGCACTTGTCACCTTATGGTGGCTACTGTTGATACCATTTTAGAACAAATATGGGGATTCTTTTTCTCTCTATTTCTCTCTCACCCCTAGAAAACAACTCAAAAATTTCTAGCATTTTTTTTTCAGACAATTGTCCTGCCCATCTTCTTGGAAATGATAAAACATTAAGGTCTAAGACTTACTTGTATGCTAAAAACTAAGATAGAGAATGGAAAACTATATTTGATGATTTATATTTAATGATTTAGACTGGTTTCTATCAGTTTCTAATTTGACCAAAGGGCAGAGAGAATATTTTTTGATCATTGTGAAGTATTTACTTGAGCACAATTTCTTTTCTTTCGAGGGTGATTTCTACCTCCAGAGGTGTGGTACGGCGATGGGGGCGAAATTCGCCCCAACCTACGCCAACCTATTTTTAGGTTGGTGGGAGGCCGACTACATCTTTGGAGGTAGAAATCCCTTCAGGTCATCAATTAAAGTCTATCGAAGATTTATTGATGACCTATTACTGGTCTGGATGGGTACCAAGGATGAGGCCTTGGAGTTTATAGAATATCTGAATGACAACCAGGTCAATTTGAAATTCACTATGGAATTTGATAGTGAACGAATTAACTATCTTGATGTAACCTTAATAGGAACCAGTAACAAGCCAGTTGAGAGTATACTATACAAAAAACAATTTCAAAAAATACTCTGTTGCATGCAAACAGTAATCACCCAGCTCATATCCCTTTTGCAATTGCAAAGGGACAATTTACAAGGATTAAAAGAAATTGTACCAATTATGAGATGTATAAAAAGAAGTGTGAGCAGCTAACAAGGAATTTGAGAGAGAGAGAGGATACTCCAATAGGGTCATCAAGAGAGCAAAGTCACAGGTAAACAGGTGAGCTTCTGAGAGACAAACTGAGAGTAGAAGGTCAGGAGGATTCTAAGATAACGTTTGTTACTGATTATAGTAATCAATATACAATGGTCTGTAAGTTGATGAGGAAACATTTACCTATCCTTCTGGCAGATAAAAAACTGAAAAATTTTATCAATGAGGGGTGTAGGTTTTCCTACAGACGTGCTAGAACTATAGGTAACATTCTGTCCCCGGCACAACTTCCACCAACAAGTGTAGTGTCTGGAAGCTCTTGGTTAAGACACAAAGGCACTTATAGATGTGGTAAAAGTAGGTGCAAGGCCTGTGATTTTGTTGAGGTGACAGATGAATTTACTTCGTATGTCACAAATAAACAATACACTACATCACATTGTATAAACTGTTCAACCAACTATGTAGTATATCTGGCTGAATGCAAATGCTGTTTGAAGCAATATGCAGGCCTCACGACAAGAGACGTGAGGTCTAGAATTAGGGAACACCTCAATAATATCGAGAAAGAGAAGGAGAGCTCAGCACTAGCAGTACATTTTATCCAAGAACATCAAGGAAATGTTGACTCCTTTAGGTGGAAATGTATAGAGAAAGTACCCCCCCCAAAAAGAGGAGGAGATAGGACTAAGCTGTTATATAGGAGAGAGGCTTACTGGATCTTTACATTGCAGACCAGGATCCCCAAGGGCTTTAACTTATTATTTACACCAATTTGTACCCGGTTCAAATTTATTTATTAATAATAATAGGAGCTGTTTTTTCACTGTTCTCCAAATTAATTAATTTATCAATACTTACTGTAGTCATTTTTTAGCCAACCATTGAATCATTAAATATAAATCATCAAATATAGTTTTCCATTCTCTATCTTAGTTTTTAGCATACAAGTAAGTCTTAGGCCTTTATGTTTTATCATTTCCAAGAAGATGGGCAGGACAATTGTCTGAAAAAAAATGCTAGAAATGTTTGAGTGTTTTTTTTAGGGGTGAGAGAGAAATAGAGAGAAAAAGAATCCCCATATTTGTTCTAAAATGGTATTAACAGTAGCCACCATAAGGTGACAAGTGCTGCTTTAACTATGTATTTACCTTTAGAGAATAAGGTGTAAAATACAGTATAAAAACTGAAGATTATCAAGCGCTGCTTTAACTATGTATTTACCCATAGAGAATAAGGTGCAAATCAAAGTATATAAACTGAAGAGTATCATACGGTTTATTACTATGGTAACATTTTGACAATTTCAAATTTCAAATATAAGCGATTGATATAGTGTAACCTTTTGATGATATAAGAATTTTTGTCTAGCGAAATATATATGTTGTAACCAAAGGTAGCATGTATATGTAATCTATTTTTCTATGTGAGTCATAGTTGAAATTTTTACGATCCACTATTTGAAAGCATTAATTCCATTAAGTATACACCTGATTGAATTGCTTTAAATAGCAGACCTCGGCACCTGCACGTCAGCTATGATTACAGGGTTTACCTGAAACGCGTAAGTGACGTCAGCAGGGCCGAGGTTGTAGTGTCTTTTGCTTTTTAATGGCGTTTCCTTGCCAATGGTCTGTGAGCTATCTTTTTAACTGTTTTTCATAATAAAGTTTTGCCGTTTTACCTATAAACATTGAAGCCGGTCTGGGTGAAGTTTATTTTCGCTTTTTGACATATAAATCCATGTTTCTCTATGTATGTGTACGTATGTCAATGTAAAATCCCTGGGTCAGGTTTTTTTATTTCTAATACCCGAGATCTCCTATCTTTGATCTCTGATAACTTTTGTGTGCAATATATTTTTTAATAATATTTATTAGACAGTGTTAATATGAGTGTAACTGTACTTTGTGTAAAAAAATGAAGATTTCTTACCTCAACATTTCCTGTGTAATGGCATCCTATTTTAGAGGAATTTTAATCTTCCAATTAAGATGCTTGTTCTGGGACTAGCAACGGACTTTGCATCATGAATGGGCAGAAATAAGCCCTTTTTCTTTTTCATCTCCTCTTCTTCAATGAAGCTTGCTCTGAAATCTCAAAAGATCACATATAACAGCAAAATGAAGTGTTAATTCAGCTCTGATGATCTTTATTGGTTGTTAATTTTTCCTGCCACTCAAATGAAAGTAGGAAGAGGAGCTGAACTGAACTGTTCACAAAGCAGATGTTCTAGTGAGTTCCTCTTAGTTTTAAAGAGAATATAATGCATTGGCAGTGACCAAATTTTTCTCACAGCAGGAGCTGTGTATGCATGAGGGGGCGCATGACAAATGTACATATTATCACTGAAAAGATTATCACTAAAACAGTAATAGCTTTTACTAGAAGAATATTTGCTAATAGCTTAAGGGCTAGATTACAAGTGGAGCGGTAACCAAAGGACTTTGAATATCGCAACCAGGTTAACTTATTCTCCCCATAGACTTCAATGGAGAGCGCAGAAGAGAAAACTTGACATTTATTGCTTGCGCACTAACCCAACAGGAGTTCTTTACATACAGGAAAATTTTATTTTTATTGTTAATATATATTTCTATATATAGCTGTACATACCATTACTTATTTATCTATTCCTATAGATATACAGGTATAGATATTTGTTTTACATTAACATTTTCATATATATATATATATATATATATATATATATATATATATATATACACACACACACACACGGTATCTCATAAAAGTAAGTACACCCCTCACATTTTTGTAAATATTTTATTATATCTTTTCATGTGACAACACTGAAGAAATGACACTTTGCTACAATGTAAAGTAGTGAATGTACAGCCTTTATAACAATGTAAATTTGCTGTCACCTCAAAATTACTCAACACACAGCCATTAATGTCTAAACCGTTGGCAACAAAAGTGAGTACACCCCTAAGTAGAAATGTCCAAATTGGGCCCAAAGTGTCAATATACTGCCTTAACCCTCTTGGGCATGGAGTTCACCAGAGCTTCACAGGTTGCCACTGGAGTCCTCTTCCACTCCTCCATGATGACATCAAAGAGCTGGTGGATGTTAGAGAACTGTAGCTCCCCAATGCCGGCAGCACCAATGCAGGCCCAGACCATGACACTGCCACCATCATGCTTGACTGTAAGACACACTTGTCTTTGTACTCCTCACCTGGTTGCCACCACGCACGCTTGACTCCATCTGAAACAAATACGTTTATCTTGGTCTCATCAGACCACAGGACATGTTTTTCAGTAATCATGTCCTTAGTCTGCTTGTCTTCAGCAAACTGTTTGCAGGCTTTCTCGTGCATCATCTTTAGAAGAGGCTTCCTTCTGCAATCACAGCCATGCAGACCAATTTGATGCACTGTGCGGCATATGGTCTAAGTACTGATAGGCTGACCCCTTCAACCTCTGCAGCAATGCTGGCAGCACTCATACGTCTATTTCCCAAAGACAACCTCTAGATATGACATTTATCACGTGCACTCAACTTCTTTGGTCGACCATGGCGAGGTCTGTTCTGAGTGGAACTTGTCTTGTGAAACCGCTGTATGGTCTTGCCCACCATGCTGCAGCTCAGTTTCAGGGTCTTGGCAATCTTTTTATAGCCTAGGCCATCTTTATGTAGAGCAACAATTCTTTTTTTCAGACCTACACTGTATGTATGTATATATATATATATATATATATATATATATATATATATATATATATATATACGTATATATTTATATATTTAATAATAAAAATTTAAAAAAATCTATGTGAAGAACATTTGAATGTAAAATATTGATAACACGCTTGGGTTTTAATGATTTCGGTCTAATCCAGTGTCAGGTTAGCGCACATGAAAAATTGGTCATCTTAATATGGGTCATTGAAGTATTAAATATAAAATATTAAAAAATAATTATAATTACAAATTATTATAGATATTGTGAAAAATATATTCTTTGGATTACAGTTTACAGTATCTATAATAATATTTAATCATTATTAATATTTTTTAATATTTTATATTTATCAATTCAAGAATGTGCTTTAAGTTAACTAATTCTGTGCCCTAACCAGACACCTCTTTAGAAATAAAGTGCAAAACACAAAGCACGTTACGCATATTTTACATTCCACATAGATTTTTTTTATTTAAAATAAATATTTCTATATATATCTGATAAAATAGTGATCTATACCTATGTATCTATAGGACCAGATATATATGTATATATATATATATATATATATATATATATATATATATATATATATATATATCAGTGACGTGCAGTGAGGTCAGAGACTGGTGAGGCACTAGATATGAAACGCCGAGGAAACACATGTACAGAGGGCTGCAAGTACCCCTAACAGGGCAGGTTTAAATGATAGCTGAACCAGTGCATAGGTGACATAATCAGGTGATGGGTCAGAGCCAGTTAGTAACCACTGAGTTACTGATCAGCTGATTACTTCACCTGTGCACTGATTCAGCTATAATGAAAACCTGGCCTGTTGGGGGTACTTGAGGACCATTGTTGAGAAACACTGCACTAAAGCACCAGCTCATCGTAACTGTATTGATTACCTGGAGAATAAAGCACACATACTCTGCTCGCTGAAACCCACACACACTCTGCTCACATACACACTCACACAATGCTGTGGCACAGTGCCAGTTACTAAGCAATTAGAATGATACACAATCTCTTCTCTACTCACTACTGTATTGTAAAAATAGAAATAATTTACCATACAAGTTTTACACAAAGGACAAGTTATCAATACTGCCAACACAGCTGCTGCAATATGGTGTTCAAGAAATGCACGTGCACATCCCACTTAGGTATGCTCTTCAACAAAGGACACCAAAGGATACCAAAAGAATGAAGTACATAATAATAAAAGTAAAATAGAAAGTTTATTTATTTATTTTTTGTGTGCAATTTCTATCTGAATGATGGAAATGTAATTATGACTTTCATGTTCCTTTCAAAAACTAATTTGATTTGCTGAAATGGGGCCAGTAACAGTTGATGGTAATTCTCAAAATATAAATAACTAGAAAAGTCTATTAAAATAGAATGCTCTACCTCAATCATGAAAGTTTAATTTTAAATGTCTCCCTTTGACTATGTGTTTAACCAGTTACTTTACAGTGGCATTATTTCTAAAAATATTTAACTGCAATAATTACATATATTTTTTAAATGACTCCTTATCTCCTTTTTATTAATATAAACTTGTATAAAAGCAGCACATATTAAAAACACAATGCAACAGCTTTCAATTGATTTTTGAATTACAAGTCAACAGCAGTCTTTAAATAAATGGAGACAGAGAAAAATAAAAATAGATACTGCATCCTCTGACTGAACGGACATAACTTATATGGAGTTTATACCTAATTAAATCAAATAACCATGAAAAAGGGAGGCTTAGCAATATTCAATGTCAAAAACTTTAATTTAAATAATGTGGACACTGCACACTTAACTTCAAATTCTGGGTTTAAATTATGGATTTAAATTTGAATTGACCCTTTGACTTCCTGTCAGTATTGGGTTATGCTCACTTACTGTCCCCCTGTTACTGAGCTGTATCTGAACACAATCTGTGAATCACAAGAGTTGTAGAATACTACTTTACTCTTCTGCTTGGTGTCATCTGTTCTTAGGTTACCTCAGCTTCCAGTTGTATCACATGACTCTTCTCACTGCATCCTCCTTCTGATTAATCTATATATCCTTCACTTGCTAGGAGGCATCAAGAGGGGTGCCTCCTATTGGTACCAATTTCTGCTGCTAATATATTGACAGAACACAGGTGGCGCTGCAGCACAGCTTTTCCTTTGACCCATGTTCTGCAATGGAGAGAAGCTTTCCTGTACCTGCCTCTCCATAGCATTACATGGGGGAAAATATTTTTTTGGACTTTTTTTTTGTTTTAATTAAAATTTAATTAAGCTTTGGCCACATATGTCAGGGTAGGCACTGCCTCCCCTGCCTCCTATGGATCTGGTCCCAACTAAAAAATAAAATACATACGGTTAGATTACGAGTTTTGCGGTATGGGTGAAAAAGCAGCGTTAAGGCTCTTTTTCACTACCGCTGCTATTACGAGTCTTGCAGGTATAGGTGCACCACACACTTTTTTGGCCGTAACGCAACATAATTACAGCAGCTTTCAAAAAGTCCTTTTTCAATGGGACTTCCTTTGCGCTGGTATTACGAGTCTGCCTGGGAGGCCAAAAAGGGAGCGGTACACCCTATACCACCAAGATCCATACCGTAAACTGAAAGTCAGTAGTTATGGGTTAATATGGGTTAAAATAAATCTAATTAAAAATTCCTATCATTAACTAAATAATTCCTATTTAAAACTAAATACTTACCTGTAAAATAAACTCTAAGCTAGCTACAATATAACTAATAGTTACATTGTATCTAGCTTAGGTTTTATTTTTATTTTAAAGGCAAGTTTGTATTTATTTTAACTAGGTAGAATAGTTAGTAAATATTTAATAACTATTTACTAACTACCTAGCTAAAATAAATACAAGGTTACCTGTAAAATAAAACCTAACCTGTTTTACATTAACACCTAAGCTTATACTACAATTAAATATATATATAAATAATTAAATAAATAACTAAATTACAAAAACAAACAAACACTAAATTACACAAAATAAAAAATAAATTATCAGATATTTAAACTAGTTACACCTAATCTAATAGCCCTATCAAAATAAAAAAAACTAGCCTAAACTAAACTGCCAATAGCCCTTAAAAGGACCTTTTGCGGGACCTGTAAAAAAAAATACAATCAGCCAATTGAATGCGAGCTCAATCCTATTGGCTGATCCTATTGGCTGATTGCACTTCTCTGAGCTTCGTTTAGAATGGATGTCCGGTCTTCAAAACTGTAAGTGGATCTTTGGGGGTTAGTGTTAGGTTTTTTTAGGGGTTTATTGGGTGGGTTTTATTTTTAGATTAGGGTTTAGGCACTTGAAAAAGAGCTAAATGCTCTTTTAAGGGCAATGCCCATACAAATGCCCTTTTCAGGGCAATGGAGAGTTTAGGTTTTTTTAGATTAGGATTTTATTTGGGTGGTTGGTTGTGTGGATGGTGGGTTTTACTGTTGGGGGGTTGTTTGTCATTTTTTACAGGTAAAAGAGCTGATTTCTTTGGCCCTTTCAAGGGCTTTTGGTAGTTTAGTTTAGGCTAGGTTTTCTTTTTATTTTGTGGTTTTTCTTTTATTTTGATAGGGCTATTAGATTAGATGTAATTAGTTTAAATATCTGACAATTTATTTTTTATTTTGTGTAATTTAGTGTTAGTTTTTTTGTAATTTAGTTAATTGTATTTAATTTATGTAATTTATTTAATTGTAGTGTAAGGTTAGGTGTTAGTGTAAGACAGGTTAGGTTTTATTTTACAGGTAAATTTGTATTTATTTTAGCTAGGTAGCTAGTAAATAGTTCATAACTATTTAGTAACTATTCTACCTAGTTAAAATAAATACAAACTTGCCTATGAAATAAAAATAAAACCTTAGCTAGCTACAATGTAACTATTAGTTATATTGTAGCTATCTTAAGGTTTATTTTACAGGTAAGTATTTAGTTTTAAATAGGAATTATTTAGGTAATGATAGTAGGATTTATTTAGATTTATTTTAATTATATTTAAGTTAGGGGGTGTTAGGGTTAGACTTAGGTTTAGGGGTTAATAAATTTAGTATAGTGGCGGCGACGTTGGGGGCGGCAGATTAGGGATTAACAAATGTAGGTAGGTGGTGGCGATGTTAGGAGCGGCAGATCAGGGGTCAATAAGTATAATGTAGTTGTCGGCGATGTCAGGGACGGCAGATTAGGGGTTAATAAGTGTAAGATTAGGGGTTTTTAGACTCGGGGTTCATGTTAAGGTGTTAGGTGTAAACATAAATTTAGTTTCCCCATAGGAATCAATGAGGCTGCGTTACAGAGCTTTACGCTGCATTGATGACTATGGGGAAATCGTGCATGAGCACGTAAAACCAGCTCACCGCGGCTTTCAGCAGCGCTGGTATTGGAGTGTGGTATGGAGCTCAATTTTGCTTTATGCTCACTTCTTGCCTGATAACGCTGGGTTTTTGTAAACCTGTAATACCAGCGCTGTAGGGAAGTTAGCAGTGCAATAACTTGCAAGTTATTACCGAGCAGCTCTTACCGCAAATCTCATAATCTAGCCGATAGAAAATAATACAAATATGCACAGAAACAGAGTATGAATTACAATATTCGGCTGATACACAATGATTCTGATCAAATATTAGGATGTTATCACATTTTTCATTAAATAACGAAAATAGTGCAGCTCATATGTTTATGTGTAGCCATGGTAACCACATACTACACTGCCTGATAGCTGACAGGACTGACAGCAATGTATGCAAATTGATACAAAAGTGTTTAAGTAAAATAAAATACTAATGTGTACATAATCACACACATAATGGATATATATAAAAGGTGTATCATATCCATATAATAGAAAAATACCTAATCTGGTGAATATATTCAAAGGAAAAATCTATATATACCGGTATTGACTGAAAGACTTGGGGTCTAACATTTATAGGACTCTCAGGGGCATGGATAATGGAACTCTCATGAAATCAAAGTTGATAGACATTTATAGAAAGGCATGACAGTCCAGATGTGTGTTCAGTCCTCTGGGGACCAGTGTATCCAAATTATAGGTCCATCCTGCTTCCTTTTGTAACAACAACCTCTTGCGGTCTCCATCCCTACTCAACGGAGGGGCGTGGTCTATGATTGTATACTTTAGGTCAGTAACAATGTGGTTAAGTTGTTGGAAGTGCCGAGTAAACACTATTGTATCAATTTGCATACATTGCTGTCAGTCCTGTCAGCTATCAGGCAGTGTAGCATGTGGTTACCATGGCTACGCATAAACATATGAGCTGCACTATTTTCCTTATTGAGTGAAAAATGTAATAACATCCTAATATTTGGTCAGAATTATTGTGTATCAGTCGAATATTGTAATTCATACTCTGTTTCTGAGCATATTTGTAATATTTGTATTATTTTTTATGTATTTTATTTTTTAGTCAGGACCAAATTCAGGTTGCCCGGGATGATGACATCATCGCAGAGGACGTGTTTCTACCTGGGAGAGCTTGAAGACCGGCAACCTCGTGTGCTATATATCTTTGTGGGAGAGGGTAAGTCGTTTGCTTCACTTTGTATGTCTGAGGAAAGATTTAATAACCCAAAAACATTCACATTAAAAGTGGCTTTTTGGGGGGCGGAGCTAACAGCCGGCAAGAGCAGTCGCATCTACTCCGTGCTCCAGTTGCAGACTAAGCATTAAACTTTAAAAATGACAAATTATCCTTTCCTATAGATACTTTCTTTACATTTGGACAGTGGGGAAGTCAGGGAAACCCTCCATTTACTTTTAAAGGCTGAATATGGCCTTAGAGTTATGTATGACAACGCTGATCACTGGGGCCTAGGTGACATCCATGCAGGTAGTGTCTGGTAACTAGCTGCTTACTATCGTCAAAGGACATCCCTACACTACGGGACATCTCATAACTGATACGGTGATCTACAATACAGTTGATTGGGGAGCTTTATAGATCTGGGGCTCACATGCTATGGACCAATGCTGTCCTTACACGAGACCAAGTCAGATAGTCACAATAAAATGGAGGACTCCCACACCACAGCGCACCTGATGATCACTCTGAAGTCAATTACATCTCTTTTAAAAGATTTGAGCACTCACCTGGACTATCAACATGAGAGTTGTATAGCTGTCTTGTGGACCGCAGTCAGCTCACTCTCCCTTATGCCCATTAAAGCCTTACCAGTTCGCAGTCCATCAAGCACGTTGCAGGTTAAGCAGCTGCAGCGGAGAGAGAGTGAACTTTATGAGGACTCAAGGCAGGGGCTATGGTCAGGAAATGAGGCTAAACCTACCAAACATGCTGGGGTCACACTTGCAGAGTCAGATAAGCCCCTGCAGTCTACAGTGTCACATACATTAACGATCATGGCTAGAATGCATCAGAGGAAATTACTGAATATCCGTACACATGCTTTTCCAATTCTGAAGCTAGGAGGCTTTAGACATGATGATGCTGGGACTAGTAACAAGACCCCTCAAGTTCCAAACCAATCATGCTTAAAGTTGAACCAATAAACCAAGCGTGGCTTATTTCAATTTTAGTGATCCTCACCAATAATATCTCATATTTACTATACTTATATATACCCAGCCTATAGTTGTCATGTTCATTTAAATATGCACTCTTTATTAGATATTTTATTATCCCTCTCATTGCTTATATCAACAATTAGATAGTCCTTCCCCTTCCCTTCCCACCCCAACTTTAAGCAGCTCTTGCCTGCTGAATTCCCTTAACTTTCAACAAACTTTTACATACTATATGATACCATATAGAAAAATGAGGTTTCATTTATATGTGCATTATCTTGCTATTGACGTTTGGCTGTTTGCTTTTACTCACTATGCTGTTTGTACCATTTTTGAATTCAAGACTTATCTCATTGTCTAATTACTTTATTGTTTCAGCCTGTCAATACTGTGTACTCTTATTGTTTATAATCTCCTCTGTTACTGTACAAAACCTCAATAAAAAAATTCTTTAAAAAAAAAAAAACTCAGCTAGGATTAAAAAGCAAAACCGGAAGAGTTAGTAATTACTTAAGATTACATAAATCTGTGAACCCTGACCTGTTCCCAGTTTGTTTGATTATTAGCTTTCATTTGTGTCCATGGCTGAAGTTGTGTGGCTGTATTAGGGACCCAGGTATGTGGAAGAGACCTTGGCATGGTACCTGGGCTTGTCCCATTTGGCCAAATGCGGTAGCTAACTCTTCCGGTTATGCTTTTTAATCCTAGCTGAGAGCTTGTGACTGAGTACTGGACTTTATGTGTGTTGTATTGTCTGATTTTGTAATTCTCCCTAAGGACTTGCACCCTGGCAGGCCCGGGGTTAACTGCCTGTGACTCTGTAAATACAGAGGAGCTTTATGTGAGTGTGGTAGCAACCAAAGCTGGGCCTGTTTATGAGTCATGGGATGTGTACCCGGTCCAGTCTGGATGTGCATTCCTTTCTCCTGATTTTGCTTATGCCCAGGGTGATTACATAAGTCTGTGAACCCTGACCTGTTCCCAGTTGGTTTGATTATTAGCTTGCATTGGTGTGCATGGCTGCAATTGTGTGGCTGTATTAGGGACCCAGGTATGTGGAAGAGACCTTGGCGTGGTACCTGGGCTTGTCCCATTTGGCCAAATGCGGTTACTAACTCTTTCGGTTTTGAAGCTTTATGTGAGTGCTTTATGTGAGTGCGATAGCAACCAAAGCTGGGCCTGTTAATGAGTCATGGGATGTGTACCCGGTCCAGTCTGAATATATATATATATATATATATACCTGATTTAAATGGCTACAAACTTAAACTCCAAGTTAAAAGAACAGCACAACGTGTCTGCAAGGACAATCACATATATATTTATAATAAAATAATTTTTTCCTGCATGTGAAGAACATTGGAATGTAATATATGTACAGTAAAACACAAATACATAAATACATATATATACAAACATATATACATGCATACATACACACATTTAGACAAGTATATTTATGTTAACACACATTTAGACAAGTATATTTATGTTAATATACAATATATATACAATGTAGCCCTTTGCAGTCAAACACCTTGTCATATAACCTATACGTTTGAGACCTAATAAAAAATTTTTTTTAAATTTATAAAATATAAACACGCTGTTTACCGCTGAGAAACGCGTTGCAGTTGTCTGAAGGGAATGTAAACCCTGTACTTTTAAATCATTTTTAACTTGTTTTAAATAAATCTTCTTGATCTAAAACAAGCATGAGTCTGATTTGGAGGAGGAGTGTGTTTGTGAGGTTAAACTATTGCCAGGAGCAGTGATCTGCAACACTGTGAGATCCCAGTCTGTGTCATTCAGCACAATGGTGCTCCTACAATTGTGAGTACAGCGATATCCACCTTATATTGGCTTAGGTCATCACAGAGTCACACTAGGAGGCGCCCTCTGTTTGTTTGTGTTTTTTGCACAGATAGTTGGCTTTCTGATACTGAATATCGAGGAGAGGAGTAGCCCAGAGGAACACCCTAAATTTCGTATTCACCCGAGGAAAATCTGTATTGGATGATTCTATGGTTCACATTTAGGTTCCAAGTTCATAAATATGGAATATTAATATTGTCCACAATAATTCAGAATTGGACTATATCTAGAATAATTTGAATAATTTGAATAATTTGTCACAACTTTGTGTGTCTTTTTAGTGGTTATTCATGTCAATTAGTGTAATATAAGGTTGCATATACACTTTGATATAAATATATATATATATATATATATATATATATACATACATATATATATAGAATATCATTGTTCTTATTATTAGAGAAATTGTGGTATTTAGTAGGCACACCCTAGGGACCATTACACTCAAGGGTAGTGGTAATTTAGAGAATATTTTCAATTAGTAGATTACTCAATAAATCAGACAATTTATTCCAAATTATATAAACCTTTGGACATTCCCACCACATGTGTATATATGATCTCCAATCTTGGCAACCTCTGTAGAATTTCCTTTGTTGTTGTGGTGTAAAATGTGAGGTCCTCATAGGGGTGAGGTACCATCTGAAAGATTTTTTTATACAGTTTTCCTTTAGGTCTGCACTAAATAGATGCTTACTAGAGTTTAACAAAAAGTGATCCCATTTATGCTTTTCAAGTTCCAAACCCGTATCTCTTTCCCATCTCTGAAGCTAAGCAGATTTGGTAGTATATTCAGCTGATTGAATTGATAAGTATATTTGAGTAACCAGTTGCTTGCCCCTAGTAGAGGAGCTGCAAATGCATTCTAGGGTGGTATATGGTTGGACAAGTTAAAATATTTTCTTCTTAAAGGGACGCCCATTGACCGCACATAGGACGCACGGTGACGACAGGAATTGGGTCATACTGGAGCCGGATATTCACAGTGCACCGCTTTCCTGATCGGTACAGAGAGGGTCCTACTTACTGGGAGAATCAATCCGCTAGATATATACACTCACAGGAGGGTGATAAAAAGGAGTTGGCGGAGGGACGTATCCCACAACACTTACATATATGCGAGTACATACCTCATATGTTTGAGGGTTTCTATGTGAGTGGATTTGTATTTTGTGTGTGTTTTTTAATATTAAAGCGTTAATTCTACACTTAGATCTTCTGTGTACTTTTTGGTGCACGGATTTGCGCTCCTGTTTTCTTCTGTTTCTTCAGGAGGTTTCTACATATTTTTTGCATCCAAGGAGTTCACACCAGTGGGTAAAAAGGAGCAGCAGGATCTCTGTGGAAAAAACCTGTGGAGAGACTTTTCACAGATGGCCTGTATAATATTTTCTATCTGCATATAAAAACAATTGTTGGTAAGAGCTTATGTGTATATATTTACTATTTACTGCTTTTTTATATATTTGGATAGTGCTAAGGTGTGTTTTTTGCATTATAGTAATTAACATTATTTTATATGTGCATAAATATACACTCTATTAAGCTATATTTGTTATATTAAGATTACTTATTGGATTTGGTTTTTCTTTTATGGTGGCGCTTTGGAAAGTTTTTTCTATGTACAGTAAAATGATCTCCCCTTTAATGTATTTCGAATTATCCATTTTTTTAAACATTTTATTACAGTTTTATACAGTCAAGTGAAGAATAGATATAACAAATAAGGCTATTTAAACATATGCAAACAATTAACCTATCTCCATTTGACTTAAATATCGAAAGGTAAGAACAGCAATAATAAATATGCAGTTACAAGCTGTTTTATGCATGTGACGAGGGTTCCTCAATAAATATGTAGAAACCTGGAGAAATATTAAGTAAATAGAAGATAACATACTGGGGTAGATTTATCAAGTGTCAGGCGGACATGATCAACTGTAGCGGATCATGTCTCCCCAACATCGCTAAATGCTGACAGCATACGCTGTTGGCATTTAACATTGCACTAGCATTTCTGGTGAAATGCTTGTGCAGTGCCGCCCCATGCACTTTCACTGTCAATCGGCCGCAAGCAGGGGGTGTCAATCATCCTGATCATATCAGGATGATTGCTGCCTGCTACCTCAGAGGTGGCGGATGAGTTAAGAAGCAGCAGTCTTTTTTTAGTGTCATTTATTATAACTCTTTCAATGTACAGTATCTTGTTACTAGTTGCCATTAGGATTGTATATGTGATAAAAACAACCAATTCTACTACCTTGTTTATGGCTTTATCTAGGTAATGTAGAGAACATTTTGTGTAATCTAATTGGAGTAATATACCATCATGGATCATATAAATTGTTTCAACAATGGAAGATGAGATGGATAACTGCCTAACGCTTTTTAAAACTTTCTTCCAATCATCAATGGTTATCTGCTCATTCAACTCTCTTTCCCACTGAGGGCTCCATGTACTAAGCCGTCAATTCATCCGTCATTTTAGACGCGGATAAACTCGCTGTTACTCGCCGCGGGCGAAATGGTGTCTGCTGTCACTATGTACTAATAATCCCCCAATAAATAGACAAGTCTAGCCCGCCGCGAGCAGTGGCGGATTATTGATAAATTTGACGCCTCGCTCGCCGCGACTAAGCTGATGTACTTAACTTTCAGTTGAATTGTCTGGCCAATTATTAACACGTGACATGCAAGGTGTCACGAACATCATAGTAGTCGCGGGAATAGAATTTTGCTCCTATAAAAGTTCAACTTATCTAAACAACTTTATTATTGTTCAAAATTTTTTGAAGAGTGATAACAGAGCGTTATTTTTGTAATATTTATTTACAATTTGGATATGGCTTCATCTGGATCTGATAATATATAAATATTAATATAAAAATAATTATAAAGATTGACAACTATACAATACAAATTTAAAATATAGATTACTCTTTAATTACAGTCGACAAATTTGGCGCAATTTATGTACATGGAAATGAGAGACAAATTAGACGCCAGTTATGCTGTACAATGCTGATATTACTGCCTTTTATATATGTCTAGACTGGCGTCTAGATTGACTTTCCTATTGTTTCGTACCTTGCCCGCCACCTAAAAGGTGGCGAGGCAAAAATAACGAGGTGGGAGCGGAAATTGTAGCGAGCGGACAAATAGATTTTTTAGTACATTCGTTTTTGGCGAGTTGGTGGTCAAATGTGTCTAATTACAGTGAAAAATGGAGAGGTAGCGAGGTTTGGCGGATAAGTACGCTCGCAATTTTAAAGATGCGAGTTTGAACATAGTTGACGACTTTGTACATATCAGTTTGCGAGTTTTGACGCGAGATTTGTTGCGGGTAGCTCGCTGACTGCTTAGTACATGGAGCCCTGAGACTTTGGAACCCATCTCTCTTAACAGATTGTAAACCAATGAAATGGAACCCTTAAGATTTATCTGGGAAGTGCATAATCCAATGATCCATTTTACCTGCTGGTGTTTTTACAAATAGCTCATTTGCATTAATTTATGTAACTTGAAATAGTTGTATTTGCCTGTTTAAAAGCCACATATACTTATTTCAATACTGCAGCAATGGGTACAGAAAAACTATGTATACAAGAGCCAGCAAAATCAATGACTAATATACCAAAATAAACCTAAAGAATATATCTCCCATACATTTTATACACTTCACACAGTTTCAGATGATTTTGTAAAGCTGGCAATCTTTTGGAAGAGAGCTCATATAAAGTGCAATATATCATTTTCTTAGGTTCCACTTTTCTGTGCATTATTTGCAGCAACAGTTATTATTGTGAATCAGTGCAAAACAAACTATTGTAAAATAAGCGCCTACCTGTACATAGGAAATTATATTGTCCCCCCATATAAAAAACTTCTGCCTCTTTATTTTATCGAGAAGTTTCTATCTTTATACCAAAGATTTAGAAAAAATGACCCACATTACACAGACACTGAACAATTTAGCTGTCTCAGCTGTAGCACAGTACACAAAATATATAACTTTAATATTTGTAGATATTGCGGAAATAAATTGCAATGCATATGCAGACATGATAGTACAATGGGATTAAAAAGTTAAATATTCCTGTATTAGTTTCAAAGCATCTCTAGATACTGTCATGGTTGATTATATATTTCTTACCTGTTCTATGTAAAAATTTTGCATCTATTGTGTATTATTATTGTTTTTGAATTTTATTGTACCCTATTGTATCAATGCAATGTTTTGTGGACTCAGGACATACTTAAAAACGAGAGAAATCTCAATGTATCCTTCCTGGTAAAATATTTTATATATAAATAAATAAATACTGAACACAGTACATGATTTCTGGCCACTTTTACAGAAAGTGACATTTCCAAATATCTACCTATGTTATACATACACCACCTCCACATGCAAAATTACCTTACTATCCTATGGACATCTTTACACTCAAATGTCACACTGGGAAACCTTTCTCAGGGACAATACAAAGAAGAACAGGTTTTTACTTTACTGTCAAAACTTACCATATAGTTTAAAAATAGTGTGCAAGATACTGTTATTGTTGACAGAAATGTGACAGTCTTTTAGGTAGCAAGCTGTCATGAGCATTATACCTCAATGACACAGTACAGCTGAATGTCACCATCAAGCTTACTTTTATTCTTTTTTGGAAGATTTACAAGGTACAGTAGGATTATAACGATGTCAATCATCTATAGTGGCTACTCCATAGTTTTAAGTTAGTATGTCAACTTCTTAAAAAATGTGTTTCAGAATAGTGCAAAATCCTATGGGAAATTAAACATTAGGTCAATACGACATGAAGTGCAAAGTATTTCTTATTTTATAATAAATGTGCATCTATTTTCTGTGTTAAGGCCTTAGTTAATATGATAGAGGTTATTTTTTAACTACTGTGGCCAATACTTTTCTCACAAATGTTCTCTAAGATAATAAATATATTGTTATGAGTCTTATACTATTCCAAAAGTATTAAAAAAATAATCATATAAAAAGCAGCAATGCTACATTTTAAAATAATTTTTGCTTGATGTATAAAGGGACATTAAACACATAGGGGTATAGTTATGTAAGTACGAGCAGTCATGATACAATGTAGCGTATCATGTCCGCTGCACATCGATAAAAACGCTGTCAGCATTTATTATGAACTGCTGGTCCAATGGCCCCCTGCAGATTTGCGGTCAATCGGCCGCTAGCAGGCAGTGTCAATCAACCTGATCGTATTCAATCGGGTTGATTTTCAACCCAACACAAAAGCCTGTGTCACCCTGAGAGGTTCCCAGTTGGTTTGTTTGGAAGTATGCATTGTGTGGGTGCTGGTTTAGGGTCCCAGGAAGGGGGAGACCTTGTCGTGGTCCTGGGCTTGATCCTTTAGCGCCAAATGTAACTGACTTCCCCCAGTTTTGCTTTTAAACATTGCTGTGAATCTGCTAGTGAGTGCTGGGTTTTTTGTGTTTTGTGTTAATGTTTGTAATGCTCCCCTGCGGACCTGACACCCAGGTTGCTCTGGGGTTAACTGCCTGGGTTGCTGGGAACTTTGCAGCTGTCTGTCAGTGTTCAGGGATGTGGAGTTAACAGTGGCTTAGGATGTGTACCCAGTCCAGTCTGTGAGTGCGGTCCACTCCTGTGTTTTGTATTTACATAGGGGAGGTTACAAAAGCCTGTGTCACCCTGGGAGGTTCCCAGTTGGTTTGTTTGGAAGTATGCATTGTGTGGGTGCTGGTTTAGGGTCCCAGGAAGGGGGAGACCTTGTCGTGGTCCTGGGCTTGATCCTTTGGCGCCAAATGTAACTGACTTCCCCCAGTTTTGCTTTTAAACATTGCTGTGAATCTGCTAGTGAGTGCTGGGTTTTTTGTGTTTTGTGTTAATGTTTGTAATGCTCCCCTGCGGACCTGACACCCAGGTTGCTCTGGGGTTAACTGCCTGGGTTGCTGGGAACTTTGCAGCTGTCTGTCAGTGTTCAGGGCTGTGGAGTTAACAGTGGCTTAGGATGTGTACCCAGTCCAGTCTGTGAGTGCGGTCCATTCCTGTGTTTTGTATTTACATAGGGGAGGTTACAAAAGCCTGTGTCACCCTGGGAGGTTCCCAGTTGGTTTGTGTGGACGTATGCATTGTGTGGGTGCTGGTTTAGGGTCCCAGGAAGGGGGAGACCTTGTCGTGGTCCTGGGCTTGATCCTTTGGCGCCAAATGTAACTGACTTCCCCCAGTTTTGCTTTTAAACATTGCTGTGAATCTGCTAGTGAGTGCTGGGTTTTTTTGTGTTTTGTGTTAATGTTTGTAATGCTCCCCTGCGGACCTGACACCCAGGTTGCTCTGGGGTTAACTGCCTGGGTTGCTGGGAACTTTGCAGCTGTCTGTCAGTGTTCAGGGCTGTGGAGTTAACAGTGGCTTAGGATGTGTACCCAGTCCAGTCTGTGAGTGCGGTCCATTCCTGTGTTTTGTATTTACATAGGGGAGGTTACAAAAGCCTGTGTCACCCTGGGAGGTTCCCAGTTGGTTTGTGTGGACGTATGCATTGTGTGGGTGCTGGTTTAGGGTCCCAGGAAGGGGGAGACCTTGTCGTGGTCCTGGGCTTGATCCTTTGGCGCCAAATGTAACTGACTTCCCCCAGTTTTGCTTTTAAACATTGCTGTGAATCTGCTAGTGAGTGCTGGGTTTTTTGTGTTTTGTGTTAATGTTTGTAATGCTCCCCTGCGGACCTGACACCCAGGTTGCTCTGGGGTTAACTGCCTGGGTTGCTGGGAACTTTGCAGCTGTCTGTCAGTGTTCAGGGCTGTGGAGTTAACAGTGGCTTAGGATGTGTACCCAGTCCAGTCTGTGAGTGCGGTCCATTCCTGTGTTTTATATATATTATTTTTTATTATTATTATTGATTATTTCTAGAGCACCAACAGATTCCGCAGCGCTATAAACAAAGGGGGAGTACAACAAAACAATTATAGGGTAGAGGGCCCTGCCAAGAGTTGCACTGTTGTAGTCAGCTCTTAAGAAGGTGATCTACAAACAGCTGGACTTTTAGGCTTACATGCTAAGAGGGTTCAGGGGATTGCAGTGGAGGAGAGGAACTGGTATTAGGAAAGGTTAGCGTAGGTTGTATGCGTCCCTGAACAGTAGAGTCTTTAGGGAGCACTTGAAGCTTTTAAAACTAGAAGAGAGTCTTGTGGAGCGAGGCAGAGAGTTCCACAAGATGGGAGCCAGTCTGGGGAAGTCCTGTAAATGGGAGTGTGATAAGGTGACAAGAGAGGAGGAGAGTAGGAGGTCATGAGCAGAGCGAAGGGGACGAGAGGGAGAGTATCTGGAGACAAGGTCTGAGATGTAAGGGGGAGCAGTGCAGTTGAGGGCTTTGTATGTAAGAGTGAGAGTTTTGTGTTTGATCCTAGAGGCAAGAGGAAGCCAGTGAAGGGATTGGCAGAGAGGCGCAGCAGATGAAGAGCGGCGTGTATGGAAGATGAGTCTGGCAGAGGCATTCATTATGGATTGTAAAGGAGCTAGGCGGCAGGTGGGGAGACCAGAGAGGACAGAGTTGCAGTAATAAAGGCGGGAAAGAATGAGAGAGTGGATTAAAATCTTAGTTGTGTCTTGTGTAAGGAAGTGTCTAATTTTAGAGATGTTTTTAAGGTGGAAGCGGCAGGCTGTAGCCAAGGACTGAATGTGAGGAGTGAAGGAAAGATCTGAGTCAAATGTGACCCCGAGACATCGGGCATGCGGGGTAGGGGTAATGATGGAGTTGTCGACAGTTATAGAGATATTGGGGGTGGAGATTTTGGAAGAAGGGGGGAAAATGAGGAGCTCAGTTTTGGAGAGATTTAGCTTGAGGTAGTGAGAGGACATCCAGGAAGAGATGTGAGAAAGACAGTTAGTGACACGGGTTAGCAAGGAAGGAGATAGTTCTGGTGCAGAGAAGTAGATTTGGGTGTCATCGGCATACAAATGATATTGGAAACCGTGGGACTTAATTAGGGAACCTAGTGATGACGTATAGATTGAGAAGAGAAGGGGACCGAGGACAGAGCCTTGCGGTACTCCGACAGAAAGTGGTGACGGGGCAGAGGAGGCCCCAGAGAAGGCTACACTGAAGGTACGATTTGACAGGTAGGAAGAGAGCCACGAAAGGGCTGTGTCACAGATGCCAAAGGATTGGAGGGTTTGGAGCAAAAGAGGGTGGTCAACAGTGTCAAAGGCTGCGGACAGATCAAGGAGGATAAGCAGAGAGAAGTGGCCTTTTGATTTAGCTGTAAGAAGGTCGTTGGTGACCTTAACAATAGCTGTCTCTGTGGAGTGATAGGGACGAAATCCAGATTGCAGCGGGTCAAGAAGGGAGTTTAACGTAAGGAAATGGGATAGGCGTGCATATACTAGTTTTTCGAGAAGCTTTGAAGCAAGAGGGAGGAGGGAAATTGGGCGGTAGTTGGATGGGGAGGTAGGATCAAGGGAAGGTTTTTTGAGGATAGGTGTGACCAGTGCATGTTTCATCGATGAGGGAAATGTACCAGTGCTGAGGGAGAGGTTGAAAATGTGTGTTAGTATAGGGGTAAGGGTAGCAGAGAGAGAGGGGAGCAGCTGTGAGGGGATAGGGTCAAGGGGACAGGTAGTGAGGTGAGAGCGCAGTATAAGTGCTGAAACTTCGTCCTCAGTAACAGGGGAGAATTAACTAAGTTTCAGGTTATGAGGGTTGTGGTTGAGTGAGAGTATTTGAGGGGGGGAGAGAATGGAATTGTGTTGAGAGCTGATTTCATGTCTGATGGAATCAATTTTGTTAATGAAGTGACTGGCAAAGTCTTGAGCTGACAGAGAAGTTGTAATAGGAAGTGGGGGAGGGCGGAGGAGAGTATTGAAAGTGGAGAACAGACGTTTTGGGTTTGAAGAAAGATTAGAGATAAGAGTAGAGAAGTAGTGTTGCTTGTGGAGATTAAGGGCAGAGTAGTAGGAGTTCAAGATGAATTTGTAATGAAGAAAATCAGCTGAACTCCGTGATTTTCTCCAGCAGTACGGGAACATCTGCGTAGGTACTGTGTCAGAGGAGTATGCCAGGGCTGGGGATGAGTGTGTGATTTCCTAGCAGTGGTAAGAGGGGCGAGATTGTCAAGGACGGATATAAGGGTGGAATTATAGTGGCAGATAGATTGTTCAGGGCAGGAAAAGGAGGAGAAGGATGAGAGGAGCGGTTGAAGGGAATTAGCAAGTTGTTGCTGATCTAAAGACCTAATGCTTCTGTGAAGTTTGGTGTGAGGAGTAGAAGGTGGGAGAGTTGTAGGAAGGCATGATATGTTGCAGGTAAGGAGATGGTGGTCAGAAAGAGGAAAAGGGGAGTTTGAGAAGTTTGAGAGAGTGCATCGATAGCTAAAGATCAGGTCAAGGGAGTGACCGTCTTTGTGAGTGGGAGAATCAGTCCATTGTGACAGACCGAAAGAGGAAGTGAGTTGCAGAAGTTGTTTAGCAGGCAGTGGGATTGTTAAGGGGGATGTTGAAGTCGCCAAGAATGAGGGAAGGGGTGTCTGAGGAAAGGAAATAAGGAAGCCAGGCAGCAAAGTGATCTAAAAATTGAGTTGGGGAGCCAGGGGGCGGTATATGACTGCAACACGTATAGAGAGGGGAGAGAATAACCGAATCATGTGTGCTTCAAATGAAGAAAATGTGAGTGAAGAGAAGGGCTGTATTTGTTGGAAGGTGCAACGAGAGGAAAGTAAAATACCGACACCACCTCCTTGTCTATTGCCAGACCTAGGAGTGTGGCTGAAATGGAGACCCCCATGTGACAGTGCAGCAGTGGATGCTGTGTCTGAAGTAGAGAGCCAGGTTTCTGTAAGAGCCAGAAGAGAGTGGGAGATAAAGAGATCATGGATAGAAGTTAGCTTGTTGCAAACAGAGCGAGAGTTCCAGAGTGCACAAGTGAAGGGAGAGGGGTTTTTAGATGTAAGAGGAATGCGATTAAGGTTACCAGAGTTTAGTTTATGAAGTCTATTGAAAGGCACACAAGGATGTGAAAGGTTAGGAGGTTGTGAGGGACCAGGATTAGGGGAGATGTCGCCAGCAGCTAGTATGAGCAAGAGGGAGAGTGACGTGAGATGAAAAGCAGATTTGCAGTAATGAGACTGTTGTTTAACTGAAGTGCAGGGGGGAGAGAGAGTATTTAGGAATAAGTAGAGTTCATGAGTACAAAAGTAAGGTGAGTATAAGAGAGATGGTCTAATGAACAGTGCAGGTGGAGAGGGAGAAGGAGTAAGTGAGTAATGTAGTTTGTTGTAGAGACAAGAGGTAGAAAAAAGGAATATGAGGATATTGAGCATTGTTCTGAGAGTGGGAACCAAGTAAACACATAAGACACAGTGTTACAGCAGCACTTGCAAAAAGATACAATGAGATACATAAAACATAGTATTACAAGAGTACTTGCCTTGTGTCTTGCCCCTTGCCCAATCCTTGTTCAATTCTTGTATAATTCTTAAAAATTAATGACTCACTTATAAAATGTTCACTTGGAAAATGTGAACATATGCTATTGTTAAAAAGTACACAGCCCTGTTACCAATGCACACACCCCTGTGCAATGCACATCCCCAAACTAGTCTGAAATATATACAGGTAGGGCAGTCAGCTGAGTCCACTAAATTTACTTAATTGCTAATCAAAGACAGTTGGTAAGGCCAATTGGAATGCTAGAATCTGGTCAGGGTGAGATGAGTTAAGTAAACAGACAATAAAATTTGGAGGGGGTTAAAACTGTGACATAAGAAAACTATACATTTTAGAGTTATAGCAAGTATTGATAAGGAGTGAGCATCACATGGCAATTAACTAGACATTAGAATTGAGACATTGGGAAAAATCATTACAAAAAATGCAGGACTTAATTTTAACAGACTAAATTCAATTGCTCAATATATATATATATACACACAGAGAGATTTGTTGTAAAATGACAGAAAAGCAGGGAATAGCAAGATTTCAGCGCAGGGCCTTAGTTCACGTACCAAAAAGGGATTTGTTGTAAAATGACAGAAAAGCAGGGAATAGCAAGATTTCAGCGCAGGGCCTTAGTTCACGTACCAAAAAGGGATTTGTTGTAAAATGACAGAAAAGCAGGGAATAGCAAGATTTCAGCGCAGGGCCTTAGTTCACGTACCAAAAAGGGATTTGTTGTAAAATGACAGAAAAGCAGGGAAAAGCAAGATTTCAGCGCAGGGCCTTAGTTCACGTACCAAAAAGGGATTTGTTGTAAAATGACAGAAAAGCAAGGAATAGCAAGATTTCAGCGCAGGGCCTTAGTTCACGTACCTGAAAGCAGAAGAGACAGTAGGTTAACTCAGCATTCCTTAGCAGATGTCAGTAGGCAGTTTGATAGTTAGTAACCAGCAGTGTGGAGAGTATTGAGTGTAATTCTTGTATAATTCTTAAAAATTAATGCCTCACTTATAAAATGTTCACTTTGAAAATGTGAACATATGCTATTGTTAAAAAGTACACAGCCCTGTTACCAATGCACACACCCCTGTGCAATATATATATATATATATATGTATATATATATATATATATATATATATATATAATTATATTTAGGTATAGATATATACAAATATATATAGGAATATCTATTTATATATACATAGAACATATTCTGCTATGTGCAGAACATAGGAACAGGAAATATTTACAGTAAATACACACTATAACACTTTATTAAATATGAATATTGCATAAATATGTTTTATCAAAAAGGCTCTAATGCACTTATATATACTGTATCTCACAAAAGTGAGTACACCCCTCACATTTTTATAAATATTTTATTATATCTTTTTCTGTGACAACACTGAAGAAATAACACTTTGCTACAATGTAAAGTAGTGAGTGTACAGCCTGTATAACAGTGTAAAATGTCTGTCCCCTCAAAATAACTCAACACACATCCATTAATGTCTAAACAGTTGGCAACAAAAGTGAGTACATCCCTAAGTGGAAATGTCCAAATTGGGCCCAAAGTGTAAATATTTTGTATGGCCATCATTATTTTCCTGCACTGCCTTAACCCTCTTGGGCATGGACTTCACCAGAGCTTTACAGGTTGCCACTGTTTGTTGAGTTATTTTGAGGGGACAGTAAATTTACACTGTTATACAGGCTGTACACTCACTACTTTACATTGTAGTCATTTCTTTAGTGTTGTCACATGAAAAGAAATAATAAAATATTTACAAAAATGTGAGGGGTGTACTCACTTTTGTGAGATATTGTATATGTCTACATATGCATGCATATGTATTTATGTATTTATATGTGTATATAAGTATGTAAATACATATTTACACTTATAAATACATAAATACATCTGTACACATATAGACATACATAAATACATACAAATCTGTATGTATCTCAATGTTAAAGCCCTTTGCCTGGCTTTTTTTTCTCTAACACCTGAGACCTCATATCTTTGAGCCCATGTAACTTTTGTGTGCAATATTTTTTTATAAATAATTTTTATTAGATGGTGTTATTATGTATTTATTAAGTGTAAATGTACTCTGAGGAGCTCTGAGGATGCGCTAACCCGATGAGCTTTAACATCAATTGCGCTCAAGTGATAGCATTTACTTTCAACTTGTAATACCAGTGCAAAACCCAATATCGCTTGTTTGCGCTCCACACGTAATCTGGCCCTGTGAGATTGTAATATAAAATGTTTAATTACATTTAGTAAAAACTTTGCATTATACTTTCATGCAGTTTAATTCTGAATATTGTAGGCTTTACAATTCCTGTGAAAAATGGAAGTGCAAACTCCAGACTTCTATATTCTACACAAACATTGGTTTACATTGTAGTGACTCATTTATAGCAGTATAATTAGCCCACATGACAGTGACCACAGCTTTATGGAAACAAAGGGCTAGATTACGAGTGGTGCAGGTGTTTGTGCGCATCAGAAGTAAAGTGTGTATTACAAGTTGAAATTAAACGTGATCGCTTGAGCACAATTTCATTTATTGAACGTCGGGTTAGTGAGTCTTCAGAGCTCTGGTTAACTGTTACGCTCAAATAAAAGGCTGCACAAAACATACAAAATACAATTAAAAAGTACAGTTACACTCATATTAACACCATCTAATTGAAAGTATTTAAAAACAATATTGCAATCAAAAGTTATAAGGGCTTAAAGTTATAAGGTCTCTGGTGTTAGAAAAAAAAGGACTGAAAATGAATTTATACATACATATACTGTACATGTTTAAAATATATATATACTGCATATATATACTGCATATATATATATATATATATATATATATATATATATATATATATATGTATATATAGAAAAGAGTTCTGTAGCAGGTAACATGTAAAACGAAAATTCTTTATTCCATAACTTTGGTTAAAATACATCTATGAGTCACAATACAAGGCAAAGAGCAGCAAGATCCATTAACATGTTTCGGCTAGGGAGCCGTAATCATAGCTATGTGGCATTAAGTCAATTTAATTGTATATTCCACACTCTTTATACAAAGGTACACAGGGAATACTATGTCCACACTTTTGCCATTTTTTTTTACTTTTGTATTCCCCCTGTATATATAATTTCACATCTTTATAGATATTGATTCCATGTTTATATATAACTTTATGTCAGTATATGCTCAATATAAAGCTGTATATTTATCCTGTCTGTTCTCCTACACTGGACACTGTATGCCTGTCACCTAAGCTCCCCTCATGATTTTTCCGACACCTCCTCCTCTCCCTGCACTCAGAGCTCTGTAACACAGATTTCTGTCTTTTTAGCTATCCTGTGTTTTAAGATATAATCTGTAACTTCCATTGAATTGCTCAGTATTGCTTAAGACTTGAGAAAGGAAGGAACTCTTCCGAAAGCTTGTCTACTTATAAATGTATAGTTAGTCCAATAAAAAAAGTATTTTTTTATAATATTTTTTTTTAATATATTTTTTTATAAATATATATTACCAAAATACCATCAGATACATGAAGAAATATGCATTTATGAATAAATAGAACATATTCTGCTATGTGAAGAACATTGGAATGTGAAATTCCTGGATAGGGTTTTTGTTCAACTTTTCACGCTCCTTGGACTTCTATGTGGGAATATCTTCTTACATGATCGCAATATTGTAACTTTGGCTTTTTGTGCACGTTGGATTAGCGCACGAGTGAAAGATTTTAACTTTGAAATTATCATATGCGCTGTATCTGACGCAAAAAGTCAAAGTCTAGTGATAGTAACACGGAATTGCTGTAAAGCGTTCCACTCATAATCTAGCCCAAAAACTTTAAGCATTGAAAAAATGTACAAGCAAGTAATACAAATAAAAAAAAAAACATAAAATATTATTCTATGGCTAATATTTGCTTTGACTACATAATTTTGTCTATCATTTATTTAGGACGTGCTATTGTTAGCACAGAACACAATAAACAATAGCGCAACCGTGCTTACTAGGATGCATAATACAAGTTGAAAGTAAATGGTTGAGATCAAGCACAAACAAAATTTGAGCTCTATGGAATTGTGCACCTGAAGACCTAGAGTAAAGTGTAAGGGTTAAAAAAAAGCTACAACAAAAACAACATAAATAAACTATTATACTTTTATATAAGTATTAATTCATTTTTTATAATATGGTATATGGTTATATGGTATATGATAAGGTATTTGACTGGAACGGACTATAAAGTATATATTTATATACATACAATTTCCTACCCCTTTTTAGGAGGTACTGATTAAGTGATCACCTGAATTAAATCTTATTTAATGAGGAAAAGTATAAAACCACTGCTGTGGTCCTAGGGTTCAATTCTGCCTTCACTGGCAGAGGTATACAGTGAGTGTCAGGTTGCTTCCATCCTTAAAATTTCAAAGACAGCAGTTCATAAGATCAAGGTAAAGCAGCAGACATTGGGGACAACAAAGCTACAGATCCAAAGATGGCGAAAATAACTCATCTGCCTGGGGTGACTGCCAACTCATTTGAATATCACTCAACAACCCTAGGATGACATCAAGTGACCTACAAAAAGAATGGCAAATGGCAGCAGGGGTGAAGTGCACCGCAAAGACGGTTTGAAACAGGCTCCTATGGGCCGTGTTGAAGTCGTGCAAAGCTAGAAAAAAGCCCTTCATCAATGAGAAGCAAAGAAGAGCCAGGCTGAGGTTTGCAAAAGACCATAAGGATCGGACAATAGAGGGTTGGATTAAGGTTATCTTCTCTGATGAGTCTAATTTTCAGCTTTGCCCAATACCTGGTCATCTAATGGTTAGACAGAGACCTTGCGAGGCTTACAAGCCACAGTATACAATAAATGTACAAATAAATCACAGAATAACAAAAAGTGAAATACATGTGAAAAAGAAATGTGAACTCAAAGTTTGTAAATTGATTAGAAGGATATGTTCCCTCCTGAGGAGATGTTCAACAATCGATGTCTTCAAATTCGTCCTCACATAAAATGATAGAAGAAAAAACACACCATAGTGTAATTCTGTAACCCACTTGGAATAGATGGTAAGAAACGGACAAATGGTTACTCACATTTGGTGGAGCCACTCCAGGCTCAGGATAATGCGCACACCTACTTTATACTGGTAGGCAAACAGTATCTCACACGCAAGTAGTAAAAAAGTAATATTTATTAAAACTTATAAAAACGTCACAAATGCAATATTGACACCATACAATGAGGGTTACTGAATGATAATACAGTGGTTATCACTCAAAGGAGAAAACCTGTAGGCTGGATGGATGTGGATGGAGAGCAGAAGCTTAACCACTGACCAAACACAGGCTAATACCAGTAAGGAATTGCTCCCCCTCTGGTGACATGAGCAGATGATAGACGTGTTGGTGAGATAAAAAGTCTAATAGTTCCGACGTACGTTTTGCTTTACAGCTTTTTCAAGGAAACCTTGAAAAAGCTGTAAAGTGAAATATACGTCGGAACTATTAGATTTTTTATCTCACCACCACGTCTATCATCTGCTTGTGTCGCCAGAGGTGGAGCAATTTCTTGCTGGTATTAGCCTGTGTTTGGTCAGCGGTTAAGCTTCTGCTCTCCATCCACATCCGTCCAGCCTACAGGTTTTCTCCTTTGAGTGATTTGTGACGTTTTTATAAGTTTTAATAAATATTACTTTTTTACTACTTGCGTGTGAGATACTGTTTGCCTACCAGTATAAAGTAGGTGTGCGCATTATCCTGAGCCTGGAGTGGCTCCACCAAATGTGGGTAACCATTTGTCCGTTTCTTACCATCTATTCCAAGTAGGTTACAGAATTACACTATGGTGTGTTTTTTCTTCTATCATTTTATGTGAGGACGAATTTGAAGACATCGATTGTTGAACATCTCCTCAGGAGGGAACATATCCTTCTAATCAATTAACAAACTTTGAGTTCACATTTCTTTTTTACAAACCACAGTGTCTTGCACCCACTGTGACATTAGATGAAGGATCAGTGTTGATCTGCGGGTGCTTCAGCAAGGGTGAAATCGGGCAGATTTATCTTTGTAAAGGACACATGAATCAGGTCAGGTTATCCTAGAAAAAAACTTGCTTCCTTCTGCTCTGACAATGTTCCTCAACTCTAAGAATTGTTTTTTCCAGCAAGACAATGCTCCATGCCACACAGCTATGCCAATCAAGGTGTGGATGGAGGACAACCAGATCAAGACTCTTTCATGACCAGCCCAATCTCCAAACCTGAACCCCATTTAAAACCTCTGGAATGTGATCGAGAGGAAGATGGATGGTCACAAGTCATCAAACAAAACCGAGCAGCTTGAATTGCAGGAGTGGCATAAAGTCACCCAACAGCATTGTGAAAGACTGGTAGACAGCATGCCAAGATGCATGAAAGCTTGATTTCTGAACTTTTGATACATTAAAACATTAGTATTATATTGTTTTAAAATGTTTTCTTTGCATTATTCGAGGTCTGAAAACATTGCATCATTTTTGTTATGTTGACCAGTCTAACACAGTTTTGGGTTAGCGCACATGAAGAATATAAAATATTGGAAAAAAAAAAAATATTTGCAATTACAAATGTTTAGGCATTCTCGTGTTTATTTATTTTGCTTGTATTGGTATGACACAAAAAAGTGGAGAAAAAAGCCAAATCTGACACATTCCTGTAATGCTAGTGGGATATTTCCCTATCAGACCAAACTTGGCCAGTAGTCTTCTTATCCCGGTGTCAAGTGGAAGGATAAGGAAATATCGCAGAACAAGAGAACAGGTAAGTAAATGAGGTAAGCAGTACTCACAGTAGAGAGAGCAATCCTTCATGGCACTAAAGAGGATAACTGGAGAGTAGTCAGGCGAGCAAAGTTCGGCAACAACAAGGCAATCCAGAATATCAGCAATACAGGGGTAAAACAGTAAAGATGTTTTGGGACAGACAGAGTTCAGCAACAATAAGGCAGTCAGCAATTCAGGGGTTAATCAGCAGAGTAGTCTTGAGACAGGCAGAGTTCAGCAACAAAAAGACAATCAGCAGTTCAGGGGTTAATCAGTAGAGTAGTTTTGAGAAAGGCAGAGTTCTGAAACAATAAGACAATCAGCAGTTCAGAGGTTAACCAATAGAGTAGTCTTGAGACAGGCAGAGTTCAGAAACGACAAGGCAAACAGCAGTTCAGTTTAGTATAATAAACACCCTGGAGTACACACAGTAATACCTATGCTTGGGCAAAGTGAATAAAGTGAGAGGTACTTACATAGGCGCAGGTTCACGCCAAGAACAGCAAACAGGAGAGCGGCATTAGAGGCCAGAAGCGACGTGCGCTGTCAAGATGGTGCGGCATGACAATTCCACGCAAAACACCAAAAATGAACTGGACAAAATCATTGGCACCCTCAATTTATTATTTGGTAGCACACCCCTTGGAAAAAAATAACTGAAATCAATTACTTCCTGTAACCATCACATCTCTACTGGAATTTTTCACCACTCTTCTTTCGCCAACTGCTTCAGGTCTCTCAAATTGGAAGGGTTCCTTTTCACCACTTCTGTTTTGAGATCTCTCCACAGGTGCTCTATGGGATTGAGATCTGGACTCATTGCTGGCCAGTTCAGTATTCTCCATGGCTGTAAGACCCATGACCTCTGACGGAGACCCAACTTTCTGACACTGGGCCTTACATTGCAACACAAAATTCTTTGGTAGTTTTCCGATTTCATAATGTCTTGCACACAGTCAAGACATCCAGTCTCTGAAGCAGCGAAGCAACCCCAAAACATCAATGAACTTCCACCATGTTTGACTGTAGGGATTGTATTCTTTTCTTTAAAAGGCTCATTTTTTTTTCTGAAAACAGTAGAATGATGGGCTTTACCAAAAAGCTGTAATTTTGGGGGCTCAATATTTGACTGCTTCTAATCCAGCTTTAAAAGTTTATATAGTGGGTTATCCAGGGAGTAACCTATGAAGGCATATGACACTTTTTGCATATAAAGATAAGGCTAACTGATTTCAAGCCATATTTCTTCAGCATTGGTATATGGTCCTGGTAGATGAACCTTGATTTACCTAACCTAATTCTTCTGAGACTCTTTTATATGTTCTAAGCAAAGTATTATGCTGCACTTTTTCGTCTGAGCTCATAGAAGATCACAGAGATAATGAAGACGATACAGTTATACTATAAATTTAAATAAGCTATGTTGTATGGTAAAAAAAGGGTCTTCCTGCTCATTTCCTTAAATTTTTAAAAATGGTACCTTATTTTTGTTATATAAGAGTATAATTTTATAGGATGCTGCTGTTATGACTGTGTTTAATTCTCCATATGAGCAGGTAAAATAATATTCTATACTTAGCACAGGATACCTTCAGTGTTTAAACAAGGCATTATTTTTATTTTCATATAAATGCTGCATACACCAATATATTCTTAGCAATAGTCAGGTCATCTAGACCCCGGTAAGAAAACCACCATACACATTCCAGAGATCTTTATAAAAGGAGATCATAGCTTTTTAATTTTACTAGAATGGCAAGGTGATGTGAGATAATCTAGATTTTGTGTATATAAACTTGTGGGGAATTAGACTTGATCAAATAGGGATTCTGGTCTCTGTTTAGGCATATGGGCTATTTTGGTATTAATATTAGTAATAAATTAAATACAGACTCTCAGAATCATTCACTGTCCTTCAGGATATACACACAGTTTCATATTCACTCTCTCACTCATAGATTACCTTAAAAGAGGGAAAGAAAAAAAACGAAAGGAAAAAAACACTTTTTTTCCAGCCTTAAACAGGCTCACTTAGGCCACTATTATATTCAGAAGTTTGCACTTCTGTTAGTATTGTATTTGTTGTGCTTCACTATATACATGGTATTTTCTTCATGCACTTAAAGGGACACTATACCCAAACATTTTCTTTCATGATTCAGATAAAGAATATAATTTTAAACAATATTCCAATTTAATTCTATTACCTAATTTGCTTTATTCTTTAGATATACTTTAATGAAGAAATAGCAATGCACACAGTGAACCAATCTCAGGAGGCATCTATGTGCAGCTACCAATCAGCAGCTACTAAGCATATCTAGATATGCTTTTCAGCAAAGAATATCAAGAGAATGAAGCAAAATAGATAATAGAAGTAAATTAGGAAGTTGTTTATAATTGTATGCTCTTTCTAAATCATGAAGGAAAAATTTGGGTTTCATGTCCCTTTAATTTAATGGAACAATTTGTCACTCAGGTGAAATAGAGTTCACCCATAATGCCCGCTAAACCAAAAGATGAAAAAAACAAAGTAACAGATATAAGTACAGATTCTATTACTGAAACCATGACCCCTTCACATGATAATCAAGTATTGATATCGCAATTCAATCAGCTTTTTACCCCTCTATTTGATATGATTAAAAAGGAACTAACAGGTATCTCTTCTGAATTAGGTTCTCTTTCGACTAAGGTTAAACAATTCGCCCCTAGATTGTTAGAAGCAGAGAATTAGATCTCTGATCTGGAAGATTTAGTAAACACACAAGAAAATATGCTGTCTAAACAAGAATCTAAAATCCAAAATTTACAACTGCGCCTGAAGGATCTAGAAGACCGTTCCAGGTGTAATAATATTAGAATTGTGGGCCTACAAGAAACATCTGAATATTAAAATTTACTAAATTTCACATCTACTTTATTACTCCAAACTCTAGGATTCCCTTCTCAACAACTCCCCTTAGCAATAGTAAGGACCCACAGAGTAGGCCCCGGGAAGCTTAATGAAGATGGCACAACACAAAGTAGATTTTTAAACTTCTTAGATTCCAGGACAAACTTGAAATGTTAAAATTATTCAAAAAGTTTCAAATATTTACTATTGCAAAAAAAACAATATTATCATTCCAAGATTTCTCTAATGAGACTGCTCTAAAGAGAAACAAATATGCTCCCCTTTTGCACACAAATAATAAATAAAGGTTTAAATGCATACATGATGTACCCAGCTAGAATTGTGGTAGAAAAAAATAGCAATAGGTTTGTTTTAAACACTATAGCAGAAGCCAAATAATTTATTATTGATATATAATATTGTATCATGGTTGAAACATATTTTCATTAACTGCTACTATAAGATAGATTCAAATGATTGATACATTTGTATTACGTAATGTCTTTATCATCTTTGATGGCAGGATTGTTTGCTTCATTGTACATAAGATCTGTTTTTATCTCTTTTTACATTACTGGGTTTTTTTTTGTCTCCCCATCCATTTTTTTGCCCTTCGCTCCTTTCTCCCACTGTCCTGATAAAAGTCCTCATTTTAAATAAAATACTATACTGTTTATGGCAGTGTTGAATGAAAATGTTAAAGTTATTTCTTGAAATATTGGAGGAATTACCTCCTCAATAAAATGTAAACTCATGATTAAAAAACTAGGTAGACGATCCAAGTGTGGCTTTTATTCAAGCGACACATCTTAAAGATATTGAAATTCCTAAGCTAACATCTGAATGGGTAGAAGAGGTTATAGCTGCTCCTTGCACAAATAGGAAGAATGGAGTAGCTATTTTACTCAACAAAATTTAGTATATAAGATCATCAATGTAGAGTCAGATGTGACAGCAAGATTCATTATATTACAAATTCAAATCAATTATATTTTATTCATATTATGTAACATTTATGCTCCAAATAAGTTTTCCTCTGAATTTTGGGAAAACAATAAGGCTAAACTTTTTCCTTTTATTAACCAAAACCTTATTGTGGGAGGCGATTTCAATATATCTCTTTGTCCCGAGCTAGACAGATTCATCAAACAAAGTGGAAGAGAGTATAAGTATGCTAAATATTTTTAAAAACAATTAATAAATTGAAATTAATAGATATTTGTAGGATCAAAAACCCTTATGTGCATACATTTACTTGTGAATCCAAGGCTCATAAGTTGTTTTCCAGAATAGATTACTTATTGATATCTGAATCTTTATCCATTTTAAAAATAGATCCACAAATAAATGACATAGAGATATCAGATCGTGTATTATATCAGATCGATTTTATCAGCCGCATTTGACACACTAATTAGACCCAAGGATAAAAATAAAACGCTTAGATTATGAGTCTTGCGTTAGCCTTAAAAAGCAGCGTTGAGAGGTCCCAACGCTGCTTTTTAATGCCCGCTTGTATTATGAGTCTGGCAGGTACAGGTGTACCGCTCATTTTTTTCCCGCAACTCGAGCATACCGCAAATCCACTTACGTAAATTGCGTATCCTATCTTTTCAATGGGCTTTTCCTAACGCCTGTATTACGAGTCTTGGAAAAAGTGAGTGGTAGACCCTCTCCTGTCAAGACTCCTACCGCATTTAAAAGTCAGTAGTTAAGAGTTTTATGGGCTAACGCCGTAACATAAAACTCTTAACTAAAGTGCTAAAAAGTACACCTACACCCATAAAAAGACAATACCCCCCAACATTACAACCCACCACCCACACACCCAACCCTACTCTAAAACCCACCCAATCCCCCCTTAATAAAACCTTACACTAACCCCTTGAAGATCACCCTACCTTGAGACATCTTTACCCAACCGGGCAGAAGTGGTCCTCCAGACGGTCTGAAGTTTTCATCCTATCCGGGCAGAAGAGGTCCTCCAGATGGTGAGAAGTCTTCATCCAGGTGGCATCTTCTATCTTTATCCATCCGGAGTGTAGCGGGTCCATCTTCAAGACATCCAACGCAGAGCATCCTCTTCTTTCCAACGACTAACACTAAATGACGGTACCTTTAAGTGACGTCATCCAAGATGGCGTGCCTTCAATTCCAATTGGCTGATAGAATTCTATCAGCCAATCGGAATTAAGGTAGAAAAAATCCTATTGGCTGATCCAATCAGCCAATAGGATTGAGCTTGCATTCTATTGGCTGATCCAATCAGCCAATAGAATGCGAGCTCAATCCTATTGGCAGATTGGCTAAGATAACTATTGACTATTAGTTATATTGTAGCTAGCTTAGGGTTTATTTTATAGGTAAGTATTTAGTTTAAAAAAGGAATAATTTATTTAATGATAGGAATATTTATTTAGATGTATTTACATTATTTTTAAGTTAGGGGGGTGTTAGGGTTAGGGTTAGACTTAGATTTAGGGGTTAATAACTTTATTATAGTGGCAGCGACGTTGAGTAAGTTTATTGGGAGTATTTCGGATTTGTTGTTATTAATTAGGAAGTTAGATACCTTGCCATAAGCTTTTAATTCATGTTGGAAATTTGGAAAGGATTGAATCGGGGAAGTCAATGTCATAAGGATATCGTCGGCAAACATTGCCAATTTGTAAGTTTCTTCCTTTATTGTGATGTCATGTATGTCGGGGTTGTTACGTAATTTTACTGCCAAAGGTTCTAAGGAGAGTACAAATAATATGGGGGAAAGAGGACAGCCTTGGCGAGTCCCATTCCGGATTTCAAAATATTCAGATAATACCCCATTAACTCTAACCTGGGCTGAGGGATTGGAGTAGAGGGCTAATATTTTATGTATGAATGTGGTAGGAAGCCAAATTTTTGAAGGGTGATCTGAAGGAATGTCCAATCTAATCTATCAAATGCTTTTTCAGCATCAGTTGATAGATACACAGAGGGGATATCTACGTTTTTGACATGTTCCACTTTGCATATGTTATCTTTAGCTTCCCTTTGTGGGACAAACCCAACTTGGTCATGGTGGATTAGGTTTGGTAAAAAATTATTGAATCTATTTGCCAAAATTTTTGCATATAGCTTCAGGTCTACATTTAATCGAGAGATAGACCTAAAATTTGCAGGAGAAGTTGGTGGCTTACCCGGTTTAGGGAGAACTGAAATATGCGCTTGCATCATGGTATCTGGAAAGCTATTTGAGTTTGAGATATAATTAAATAGATTAAGAAGGTATGGAATGAGTTTGGACTTAAAAGCTTTTATAATATCTGGACCAGGAACTTTGTCTAGTTTCATAACTTTTATGGCATCTAAGATCTCTTTACTTGTGACTGGGGAGTCTAGGCATGCTCTCTCACTAGAGTCTAGTTTGGGGAGATTTATGTTGCTAAAATAATTTTCGCATGTTTTCTTATGTGAATCTGGTGTAATTTTAGGGAACAGATTGTACAATTTATGGTAGAATGATTTAAATGTTTTTCCTATAGATTTTGTGTCTTCTATTACCGATCCCTGTTGTGATGTGAGAGAGTGAATGTATGATTGTAGTGTTTCTTTTTTCAGGGCTGTCGCTAGTAGTTAGTAGAATTTTTGTTTTAAAAACATTTGATGTCTTTGGGATTCAATTTGTAAATATTGAGTTAGACTATTTTGTTTGTCCTTTAAAGTAGTGAGAAGAGATTAATCATTCGGGTTTAGTTTTAATAAATAATCTGCTTCTGATACCTCTTGGGCCAGCTTAGTATACACTATTAAGGCTTGTTTACATTTGTAGGCTCTTATCTTAATGAGTTTGCCTCGCATGAAGGCTTTGTGGGCTTCCCAGACCATAGTAGGTTTAAACTCAGGGCAATTATTAAGGGAGAAGTATAGCTCTAATTGTTTAGTCAGTCTCTCCAATACCAGCGGATCCGACAGTAATGAATCATCCAACCTCCATGTAAAAGGTTTTATCGGGATAGAAGGCCAGAACAGAACACATTCCACTAGAGAGTGATCCGAAAATTAAGTATGTTTTATGTGTATTTTATTGACTAATGATAGTGCAATATGATCTACAAATGTATAGTCAATCCTAGAGTGACTTTTCTGTGGGTTTGAGAAGAAGGTATAGTCCTGCGTGTGTGGATGGAAATATCTCCAAGCATCATGGAGGGTTAGGGATTTTATATCTCTCCATATAGAATGGAGTGATTTTTGGTTAGACCTGGTGTTGGGATTTGAGCTATCTATTTCGGGAACCAGAGGGATATTTAGGTCTCCACCGACGATAAGAGGGCCCTTATAGAAGTCAATGATTTTAGTGGTAGTTTGGGAAATAAATTTGTCTTGTCCATTGTTGGGGGCGTATAGATTTACCATGGTGACTGGTCTACCAAATAGCAGATCTGTAACACCCAAATACCTTCCCTCTCTGTCTTTATCCACCCGCTGGAATTTAAATGAAATGTTTTTATGTATTAATATGCTTACTCCATTTATTTTTTTAGAGGTATTTGTGCTATGGTAGTGTTGGGGGTAATGAGAAGAAAAGTACCTAGGAATCTTGTCACCTTTAAAATGAGTTTCCTGCATCAGCAGTATATGCCCCCCCTCTTATGTAGATCTCGTATGGCTAAAGCCCATTTATTAGGGCAGTTGAATCCTTTCACATTTTGTGTGATTATCTGAACATTTTGGGAATTTAAAGACATCTTCACCATCTTATCTCACCAAAGGAACAGCAGAATATTTTTGATTCCCTCATAATGCAATAACATTTCCAACATTTATAAAAGATCCCTGGATAAACAATAATAACACATTTAAATAACAACAATAATAAAAAAAACTTTAAAGATAACTGGTAGTACATAACAGGTGTAACCAGTATAATAGAGGAGTAGAATCCTCTGAAATGGGGGGAGAATTCCCCTATTGGGCATACATGTATTGAGTAAAAGTATGTACTACCTCAACATATAAATTGAGTATCTAATAGAGATATTCCTTTGGATATATATTGGAGTTTCAGGTAGGCCTACAGCCTCTGAGTGTTGGAGATTAGGGGCTGGTAGAGTCCGGTCTGGACCGGCCTTACAGCATGACCTGAGGCATTCCAAGGGAAGTTAAGCTAATAATGAATAACTTTACATTGCAGGGGTTGCAGGACCATACATTATTGTGGGTTAGGGGGAAATATCACAATGCAAAAGTTGTACAGATACAAATGATTATACCAGTCCCCCTGTCCCAACAGATAATTAACTTAGCCTGTATCGGTAAGACACATATTTTATGGTTGACCTCTGCATACCATCCCAACTATGAGCCTATAGAAAAAGTTGCACAATGTGCCAATTACCGTCCTGGGGCAGTCAGCCTAGAGGCTCAGATGCTGAAGGTCCAGGCTTGCTTTTACGAGAGTTCCTTGAGGTCACGTCCCGCCATTCTTCTCTCTGAGGGAGTGGTGGTTGGTGTAATGTCCCTGTAGTTGTGGGGTGACTTGTATCCTCTTGTAGTGAAGGTGGATTGATCTCCAATTCCTTGCATATCTGTCCAATATCATCCTGCGAATAGCATAGCAGTTTCCTCCCCTTCCACACGATTTTTAGATGAAACGGCTGACCCCAATGATATGGGATATTAAGTTGTCTTAACTTGGACGTTAATGGTCTGAGTTCTCTTCTTTTTAATAAAGTCCTCTAAGTCAGGTCTTCAAATACCTGTATGGAGCTTGATCTGTACTTTATTGGATGCTTTTTTCCTCACTTTTTTCATTATTTCTTCTTTTATGGGATAACTGGAGATTTTGATAATGACATCTCTCTGTGTTTGGTCTGCCAGGGGTTTGGTACTCAGGGCCCTGTGGAATCGATCTAGAGCTATGGTGGCACCATCGCTCATGTCCAACAAGAATGTGAAAAGACCTTGTATATATTGCTCAAGGTCAGCTGGCACCACTGTTTCAGGGATTCCCCTAATTCTAATATTGCTGCAATGGCTCCTGTTTTCCAGGTCATCGATTTTGTTTTCGATCTGAGCCATGGCGTCATCTTGCTGGGCTACTTTAGCTTGAAGAAAAGTAAGGTTAGAATTAGTTAGGTCTGTATGTCCTTCTAGTTTTTCCACTCTCTGACCCACTTCTGTGATTTCTTTTTTTATTTCTGCAATTTCCTCCCTGATGTACTGCTTGACTTGGCAAATTAATGTAGAAAAATCTTTTTTAGATGGCAGTGAGTTCAGAAGAGCCCTAGGGATAGCAATGGCTGAGTCTGGGTGTTCCGACTCAGATTCTGATGATGATGAGGAAGCTCTAGAGTGCGCATCAGAGGGCTTAGTCAAAACATTAGCTGGATTTTCCAGGGTTTTAAAAAAATGATTTACTAAAGGAGTCGGCCCCTGCTTCTTAGTATTTTTATCAGATTTGTTTCCCTTTTTAGGTGACATGGTGGTACCTCAAACTTTGTGAAAATCTTAAAATGTTGCCCACAGCCAGTATTTTTCAAGCGATTGGCAAGTTGGGTTAAAGGGGACAGCTGTCTGAGAGAAGAAATTTGTTTTTGGTAGGAGTAACAAGTAGCCCTGAACACTATCTGCAGGTTTCCTCAAAGACAAGATGTTAACTTTTTTAGAGTGGGGGCAATTCTGTATGTTATTTCTTAGCTTCCCCAGCTCTAATTTACATAAAAAACAGTTCTTGCCTTAAAATATTTGTCCTCAAGATGTGGTAAAACAGGGTATTAAATTCCCCTTGCAGACATGTGTGCTCTACGTAAATTTAGCTGAATACTGTTGAGGCAGAAAAAACGGGTGTGACTCTAACTCCTATTATTGTACTATCTCCATCCAGCCCAGTATGTATGTATTGCCGAATATTACCCTATATAATATAGCAACGTTAGCTAAAATTGCGGTAGACTGACTAGCAGATTGAAATCTATTTTCATCTGCATACATGGAAAATTTTCCGTTCCCTTTTACTCTCAAAGTCATCCTGCATGGTTCCTATAAAAAATGTACCTGCTAATATAGACTTCCTTGTTGCTATAAAAAACGTCATTATGGCCTGGCATAAGTTATGCTTCCTTCTGGAAATGGATCACTCTTTCTCGGAAATTCTTACCAATAATAGGTAACATTGATTTGATTCCAGGGATCAGTCATTTTGTTTTAAGCTATGGGCTGAAAAGGGTCTCAAATTAATTTATCAAATATTGCCAGATAATGGGCATATTGTAAGTTTTGAGGCTCTTATTCAACAATTTGATCTGCCCAGAAACACTTTCTTCCCTTACCTACAAATAAGATACAATATTAATAGTATGAAATGGGACATGAACAGGTATATTGTGTGGTCTGATATCAAAATATGTATTCAAAGATTTTCGGTAGGTCTTACTTCAATTTTGCTCTTGTATGATATTATGCTTACCAAACAAAGTATAGTGTCTCTTAATAAGACATGTAATTCATGGATCTCATACTTCCCAACTTTGAATAGTGAAAAAAATTAAATCCAGCTTTAAAGCAATGAATAAATGTCAGATATCAATGAGCTGAAAGGAATCACATAGGAAATGTATTAACCATTTTTATAATACTCCCTTTAGATTATCAAGGATGTTTCTGTCTCAATGATTCAGATGCCCATGTTGTGTGTATCTGAAAGAAGATATGCGCCATATGGTCTGGGACTGTCCAAAGATTCTGCAGCTTTGGAAAAAAATTACCTTTTGGATTAAAAAAACATTACGATACGAATATTACGTTAGACCCTGAGTGGATTTTTTTCCTTATATTTAAATCTCAGATCCTGGATTACAGGTAAAAACAGTGAACACATTAATATTACTAACCAGACATCTTATAGTTAAAAACTGGAAGGCTAGTTCAGCACCTCCCTTGTCACTTGTTATTAAAGCAATTCAAAACCATATAATCTTTGAATCTTTCCATATTTATGCTGCTACGGATTTTTTTTAAAAAAAAATCTTATTGAGATGACTCCCTATAATCAAATCCTATTTATTACATATCCAAAACATATACTTTTCCCTTAATTAAGCTCTGAGAGCTTTGCAGAATTAGTATTACTAGATGAATTTCCGGCTTTCTGGATTTCATGCTATAGAGAGCCCTATTAAGTTTAAAATTTTAAAACCTGTGAAAATGGAGTGGGATCTGTGGGAGACAGGATGGGAGACTGGGTCGAGGGGTAGTTTTTTTTGTTTTTTTTGCCTAGTTTTGTTTTGATGGGGTTTTTTTTTTGCTTTGCAGATCCCGCTTTTTTTATTTGGTACTTGCCAATATAAATTGTATACAATGATATGATCATTTAGATGATTCGCATAATTGTATTATAGCATTGCACCAGTATTTTTTTTTATTTTTTTGTTTTTGTTTTAGTTTAAGAATAAAACATCACCAATTGGGGTAGAAGAATTGTCTAAAAGCAATACATATGTTCTGGGCAGGATGCTCCAATATATGTCAAAGTAAATTATATAACTTTCTGTTTCTCTTTTCTGTTGGTTTTATTTATTGGAGCATCCTTTCAATACACCCTGCATGTTGTGAAATTGATACTTCATGTGCTATTGTACCACTTGTTGAATATAATAAAACTAGTCCTAAAGCCCGTTCACACGGGCCATTTTTTGCATTACAGTGGTCCCACCCCTGGCGTTCTCTCCCTCCCACTCTCTTTTGCTTTCTCTCTCCCCCTCTCTTTTGCGCTCTCTCCCCCTTTCTCTCTCCATCTCCCCCTCTCTCTCTCGCTCCCCTCTCTCTCTCCCCCCTCTCTCTCTTTCTCTCTCTCCCCCCTTTCTCTCTCTCTCCCCTCTCTCTCTCCCCCCTCTCTATCTCACCCCTCTCTCTCTCTCTCTCCCCTCTATCTCTCTCTCTCTCTCCCCCCCTCTCTCTCTCGCCTCCTCTCTCTCTCGCCTCTCTCTTTCTCTCTCCCCTCTCTCTCTCCCCTCTATCTCTCTCTCTCTCCCCTCTCTCCCTCCCCTCTCTCTCTCTCTCTCTCTCTCTCTCTCCCCCTCTCTCTCTCTCTCCCCTCTCTCTCTCTCCCCCTCTCTCTCTCCCCTCTCTCTCTTTCTCCCCCCCTCTCTCTCTCTCCTCTCTCTCTCCCCCTCTGTCTCTCCTCTCTCTCTCTCTTGCCCCTCTATCTCTCTCCCCCCCCTCTCTCTCCCCCCCTCTCCCCCCCCCCCTCTCTCTCTCTCCCCTCTCTCTGTGTCTCTACTCTCTCTCCCCTCTCTCTCTCCCCTCCCCCTCTCTCTCTCTCCCTCTCCCCCCCTCTCTCTCTCCCTCATTCTCTCTCTCCTCTCTTTCTCTCTCCCTCTCCCCCCTCTCTCTCTGTCTCTCTCTCTCCCTCTCTCTTTCCCATCTCTCTCTCCCCTCTCTCTCTCCCCACCTTCCCCCTCTCCCCACATCTCTCCCCATCTCCCCCCTCTCTCCACATATCCCCACATCGCTCCCCTCTCTCCACATCGCTCCCCTCTCTCCACATCTCCCCCCTCTCTCCACATCTCCCCCCTCTCTCCACATCTCCCCCCCTCTCCACATCTCCCCCCTCTCTCCACATCTCCCCCCTCACTCCACATCTCCCCCCTCTCCCCACATCTCCCCCCTCTCTCCACATCTCCCCCCTCTCTCCACATCTCCCCCCTCACTCCACATCTCCCCCCTCTCCCCACATCTCTCCACATCTCCCCCCTCTCTCCACATCTCCCCCCTCTCTCCACATCTCCCCCCTCACTCCACATTTCCCACATCTCTCCACATCTCCCCACATCTCCCCCCTCACTGCACATCTCCCCCCCTCTCCCCACATCCCTCCACCCTCTCTTGAGCTCTCTCCACAGCCCTTCACGGGCCTTCACGCTAGGCTCCGCCCCTTTCACGGGCTTTCGCGTTAGGCCCCGCCCCTTCACGATCGGCCACGCCCACTTCTGCTCGGCGCAGTCGGCAGAACAGGTAGGGACTTAGGCCAGTGTGTTTGTCCGCGTGCTGTCTCTACTGCGCATGACAGCTTCGGACAAACACACTTGGCCTTTTATAGTATAGGATATGAAAAAAAGCTATAATTTTGTTTCGTCTGTCAACAGAACATTCTCCCAAAAGGATTTTGGCATCCACATGTAAGTGTTCGCAAACTCCAATCTGGCTTTTTTATGTTACTGTGTCAGCAGTGGGGTCCTCATTCAGATGACAATGTATAGTTTAAGCTGATACATTTGTACCCTGTGCCTGAAGGTCAGCTTGAATTTGTCTGGTTGATAAAGTTGCTCAAGGTTCTTTATCCACCATTCAAACAATGCTTTGTTGCAATATTTGATCAATTTTTCTCTTTCGTCCACGTACAGGGAGATTAGCTACAGTGCCATGGGTTGTAAAGTTCTTGACAATGTTGTGCACAGTGGACACAGGAACATTAAGATTTCTGGAGATGGATTTGTAAACTTGAGATCGTCCATGCTTTTCCACAATTTTTGTTCTCAAATCCTCAGACAATTCTTTGCTACTCTTTCTCTTCTCCATGCTCAGTGTGGCACACAGAGACACACAACAGAAAGCTTGAGTCAATTTTCTCACCATTTTAACTGTCATTTCTATATTGTTAGCACAAGTTAATTGATACAGGAGAGTTTAATTACAAATTTTAGGAGCATCACAAACTTGGAATGCAAATATTTTATACCATTTTGAGAAGGTGCAAATAATTTTGTCCAGTGCATTTTTGGAGTTTTGTGTGGAATATGTCAGATTTGGCTTTTTTTTCTCCACTATTGTGTCATACAAATACAAACAAAAGAAATAAACATGAGAATGCCTAAACATTTTTAATTGCAACAATTTTCTGGGCAAAGTGGTGCATTATCTGACAGAAATGCAGGGGTACAATTAGCGTGATGATGGCTACAAGATATCAATCATCATCCTAATTGGCTTAAAGCCATACCTAAAGGGCAATTTCAACGCATTTGGCAAAATTGCGATAGGATAGAAGATTATGAAGAACAATCACATACCATGAAAACTAGGTTCCTGCAAAAAGACTATAAGGAAGATACCCTCTTGTTAAGTGTCAAAAGCGAGAGTCATAACAAAACCAATCTTTCCCTAGATTTATAACTACTTTCAATTCTGGACATAACCAGATTAAAAGTATTATTAATAAACCCTAGCCCATCCTAAAAAGTGATTACATTTTAGAAACAATCGGCTAGATTACGAGTCTTGCGTTGATGCAATCAGTCAATAGGATTGAAGTTCAATCCTATTGGCTGATTGGATCAGTTAATTAACCTAACATAACTATTATAAAAAAAAATAAAAATTTAAATAAACCTATAAACCTAATGCTACGAAAAGATTAAAAAAATCTAACATTACAAAAAAATAAAAACGATAAAATTCAGAAAAATAAAAAAACGCTAAGATTAAAAAAAATAAAAAGTGAAATTATTCAAAACTGAAATCCTATTGGCTGTTCAAATTTCAGCAATAAGAATGCAAGGTACCCCATATTTAAACCTTACATTCAAGCTTCAGTGTACGGAGATTACCGTATGGAGAGGATCCTCCACGCTAGATGTCCGCAATGCCAGCATTGATGCTCCGCACCTCCACAGCTCTCCAACACCAGAATGAAGATAGAAGATGCCGCCTGGATGAAGACTTCTCGCTGCCTGGATTAAGATTGATGTCCAGACTTCAGAAACCGTGTGTAGATTTTCTGGGGTTAGTGTTATTTTTTTATTTTTAGATTAGGGATGGGCAGTAAAAGAGCTGAGTGCCCTTTTAAAGGCAATGCCCTTTAGGGGCAATGGGTAGTTTAGGATTTTTTTAGATTTAGGTTTTTTATTTTGGGGGGTTGGTTGGGTGGGGGTTTTACTTTTAGGGGGGACTTTGTAATTTTTTAATGTAAAAGAGCTGTTTAACTTAGGGCAATGCCCTACAAAAGGCCCTTTTAAGGGCTATTGGTAGTTTATTGTTAGGTTAGGGGGTGTTTTTATTTTGGGGGGCTCTTTTCTTTTTATAGGGCTATTAGATTAGGTATAATTTTTACTTAGATAATTTATGTTTTTATTTGTTGTAATCTTAGTGTTTTTAAAAATTTTCATAATTTTAGCGTTTTTTTTGCAATGTTAGATTTTTTTAATTTTTTCGTAGTATTAGGTTTATTTAAATTAGTAATTTAGGATTTTTTATTGGTAGTTTATTTTATTTTATTAGAATAGTTATGTTAGGTTAATATTATATATATAGTTTAATCTTAGTTTTTTTTTAATTTCACAGGTAAGTTTTATTTATTTTAAGATATTTATATTGAAACTTTTAATTTAAAGTTAGAGGGTTGTTAGGTTTAGGGGTTAATAGGTTTAGTTTATTAGTAACAATGTCCGAGGCAGGCGGTTTATGGGTTAATAGGTTTAGTTTATTAGTCGCGATGTGTGGGGCTGGAGGTTTAGGGGTTAATACTTTATTATAGTGTTGGCGATGTGGGCGGGCGGCGGTTTAGGGGTTAATAGTTTTATTTTAGTGTCTGCGATGTGGTTGGGTGGCAGATTAGGGGTTAATAGGTTTAATATAGTATTTGCGATGCGGGAGGGTGGCGGTTTATTATAGTAGTAGCGATGTGGGTGGGCGGCGGATTAGGGGTTAATAGGTTTATTTAGCTATGTGGGGGAGCGGCAGATTAGGGGTTAATAACTTTATTTAGTGGCAGTGATGTCGAGGAGCGGCAGATTAGGGGTGTTTAGACGAAGAGGCCTATTTATCAAGCCATCAAATGTGCTGCATTCGCTGGGAACAATACGCTCGCCTAACATCGCCTAACATCGCAGCCGCGGACCTCAATATGCTCTCCATATATAGCAAAAAATCTGTCAAAAAGCCGCGCACCAAGTACGGGGTGATGAGCAGCAGACTGTTATTAACTTACAGTCATCGATCTTGCTGCTATTCAGCTTTTTCCCAACTTTATTTGTACCCTGTCACTAAACACTGCCCCTATACTAAAATGTTTAACCTCTATCCCGCCGCTCCCAGAGCCCACCACAACTAAATAAAAGTATTAACCTATATTCCTCCACTCCTGGACCCCGTCACAACTAAATAAAGTTATTAACCCCCATCCCGCTGCTCCCGGAGCCCACCGCAACTCTAATAAAGTTATTAGCCCCTATTCCGCCTTACCCCGACACCGCTGCAATTAACGAAATGTATTAAGTCCTATCCCGCCGATCCCGGAGCCCACCACAACTAAATAAATGTATTAACCCCTAAACCCCTGGCCTCCCACATCACTATCACTTACTAAACCTATTAACCCCTAAACCGCCAGCCCCCCACATCGCCATAAACTAAATTAAGCTATTAACCCCTAAACCTAACAACCCGCTAACTTTACATTATAATTACCTCATCCCTATCTTATAATAAATTTAAACTTACCTTTAGAATTAAAATAAACTATATTAAACTACTAATTAACCTACCCTAACTATTATACTAAAATTACATTAAACTATATTAAACTGCTAATTAACCTACCCTAACTGTTATACTTAAATTACATTAAACTACAAATTAAATTAACTAAATTATATATTTAAAAACCTAACCCTACTCAAATTATTTAAATCTACAATAAAGAATTACTAAGTTACAAAAAATAACAACTAAGTTACACAAAATAAAAAATACTGTTACACAAAATAAAAAATACATTATCAAATATTTAAACTAATTACACCTAATCTAATAGCCCTATTAAAATAAAAAAGCCCCCCCAAAATAAAAAAAAACCCTAGCCTACAATAAACTACCAATATCCCTTAAAAGGGCCTTTTGCAGGGCATTGCCCCAAAGAAATCAGCTCTTTTACCTGTAAAATAAAATACAAACACCCCCCACAGTAAAACCCACCACCCACACAACCAAACCCCCCAAATAATAAAAAACCTGAAAAGGGCATTTGGATGGGCATTGCCCTTAAAAGGGCATTTAGCTCTTTTTCCGCCCAAAATTCCTAACCTAAAAATAAAACCCACCCATATAAACCCTTAAAAAAACCTAAGACTAACCCTGAAGATCCACTTACAGTTTTCGAAGACCAAGTGGCAGAAGTCCTCAGCGAAGCCGACTGAAGTCTTCATCCAAGCGGGCCAAAGTCTTCATCCAACCGGGCAGAAGTCTTCATCCAGACGGCATCTTCTATCTTCATCCATCCGAAGCCGAGCGGCTCCATCTTCAAGACATCCGGCGCGGAGCATCCTCTTCTTACGATCGCCGCTGAAGAATGAAGTTTCATTTAAATGACGTCATCCAAGATGGCGTCTCTTAGATTCCGATTGGCTGATAGAATTCTATCAGCCAATAGGAATTAAGGTGGAAAAAATCCTATTGGCTGTTGCAATCAGCCAATAGGATTGAGCTTTCATCCTATTGGCTGATTCAATCAGCCAATAGGATTGAGCTTGGATTCTATTGGCTGATTGGAATAGCCAATAGAATGCAAGCTCAATCCTATTGGCTGATTGGATCAGCCAATATGATTTTTTCCACCTTAATTCCTATTGGCTGCTAAAATTCTATCAGCCAATCGGAATCTAAGAGACACCATCTTGGATGATGCCATTTAAAGGAAACTTCATTCTTCAGCGGCGATCGTAAGAAGAGGATGCTCCGTGCTGGATGTCATGAAGATTAATGTAATTTTAGTATAACAGTTAGGGTAGGTTAATTAGTAGTTTAATATAGTTTAATGTCATTTTAGTATAATAGTTAGGGTATTTTAATTAGTAGTTTAATATAGTTTATTTGAATTATAAATGTAATTTTAAATTTATAAGATAGGGTGAGTTAATATTTAATGTAAAGTTAGCGGGTTGTTTACGGGCTAATAGCTTAATTTAGTTTATGGCGATGTGGGGGCTGGCGGTTTAGGGGTTAATAGGTTTAGTAAGTGGTAGTGATGTGGGAGAATAGGGGTTTTGGGGTTAATACATTTATTTAGTTGTGGTGGGGTCTGGGAGCGGAGGGATAGGGGTTAATAACTTTATTTAGTTGCGGCGGGGTCCTTGAGTGGTGGGATAGGGGTTAATAACATTATGTAGGTGGTGGCGGGGTCCGGGAGCAGCAGAATAGGGGTTAAAAACATTATGTAGGTGCCGGCGGGGTCCAGGAGCAGCGGGATAGGGGTTAATATGTTTTATGTAGGTGGCGGCGATGTCGTGGAGGCAGATTAGGGGTGTTTAGACTCGGGGCTTATGTTAGGGTGTTAGGTGTAAACGTAATTTGTTTTCTACCATAGAAATCAATGGGATATTGGGCAGCATCGAACATAAGCTTTTGCTGCTTTCAGACTCCCATTGATTCCTATGGCATCCGCGGCCTCCAGGGTGGCGGATTGAAAACCAGGTACGCTGGGCCGGAATAGCGGCAAGGGTACCTGCTAGAAGTTTCATAACTTGCAAAAGTTGTCAGATAGTGCTGAATTTGTATTCGGAACATCTGTAATGACGTAAGCATTGATCTATGTTGGACTGAGACCGGCAGATCGTATGTTACGTCACAAATTTCAACTTTTGGCGGTCTGTAGGCTTTGATAAATAGGTTGAATCAGGCTCGCCACAATTACGCTGCGGAATTCCAGCGTATTTGCAGTTGACGGCTTGATGAATAGGCCTCTAGGGGTTCATGTTAGGGTGTTAGGTTTAAACGTAACTTTATTTTCCCCATAGACATCAATGGGGTTGCATTACGGTGATTTGCAATTCCGTGATCACACTGCAGATTGTTCCTGTTATCAGGAGAGGGCGAGCTGATACACCCGGAATCTATCAGCCTGCCACTACTAGCACATAAGGGTGCTCTATCCAAATGTGAGTACCTTTTCAACACAGTTCATGTATCATTTTTTTTTTAACCTACTGATACACACATGAGGCGCCCCTCTATTTGCTTGCCTTTTTAGAATCTATCCACTCTCGTTTGGGAAGAGGAGAGCAGCCACATCTAAAGAATTTTCCTTTGGAGGACTTCACTCTATCTTTGTTTTGACTTTTTTTTTTATATATATATATATATCAGCTATTTATTTGGCATTTTTTTATTATCATTATCTCCATTACTATTTTTATTTATTCTACTCTTACATTCAGAATTAATAAGTATTGTTTTGTTATTTGATCATTTGATTATATTTTAACTTTTTTGCAATATATTTGGATAGCAGAGTGCCCCCTCTTGATCCCTCTGCCATTTAAGTATAAAAAGCAGCAATGTTTAAATATCTATCAATCTATAGATCTATTATCTATCTATCTATAATCCATCTTGCCTATATATCTATGTAATTTGTGTTTTCATAAAAAATGCAGTTAACTAAATTATTGTTTCTGAATATATGCACCTTTCCATAATACATATTATTACATTACATACATATCTTTCTATCATTCTTAGCACACAGATTTATCTGCCATATAAAAGGTTAACTACAAAGACATATTGGATTTAAATTGAGCTGGCAAAACCCTATTTATTTTTTATATTGGTATGGTTATTGCGTGTGTCTGTTTCATAGTACTCATAACTCTGTAAATCCAGCTTTAAGCATTCAAGTTGATCCTTGTTGCTATAACATCAGTAAAGGTAATAAGCATTTACTAGAATTACCCCTGCATTCCATCGTACATATTATATGTTTTTAAGAAAACAGGAAAGAGCTGGTAATTTATTCTTTACTGAGGAGAAATGGTTTTTTTTTTTTAAAGGGACAGCAAACTAATATATTTAGTTAAAGGGACACTAAACCCAAATTTTTTTCTTTCATGATTGAGATAGAGCATGCAATTTTAAGCAACTTTCTAATTTACTCCTATTATAAAAAAAATCCGTTATCTTGCTATCTTTATTTGAAAAAGCAGGAAAGTAGGCTTAAGAGCTGGTCCATTTATGGTTCAGAACCTGGGTAGCACTTGCTGATTGGTGGCTAAATGTAGCTACCAATCAGCAAGCACTACCCAGGTGCTAAAACAAAAATGGGACAGTTCCTAACCTTATATTTCTACTTTTCAAATAAAGATAGCAAAAGAAGGAAGAAAAGTTGATAAGAGTAGATTAGAAATTTGCTTAAAATTACATGCTCTATCTCAATCATGAAAGAAAAAAATTGGGTTTAGTGTCCCTTTAACAGTAAACATTTTTGCAATATTCTTAATTATTTACTTTCCCATTTTTCATACAATTTAGTTCTTAAAATTGTTGGTTTTCTAATTCTAAGAACTAGAAATGAATATGGGACACTTCTCAGTGCTAACGGTAACAAATCCTGCTAACACTGGGGCAGATTACGAGTGGAGCAAGCACAACCCGACAAGCGCAAAAAGCTGAGGGGGAGTGTTCATTAGCACTCTACTTTGTAATCTGTCCAACTATATGCAACAATGAAATTTGGTTAACAGTTTTTACCTAATAATAAAAGAACGCTTTGTTCCTCAAAGATAAAGATTATTAAATACATCATCTACTAAACTATAGATTTACATTTTATAAGTATATATCATGTAATATAATGAGGACAATATTCTGAAGTAAATGCAGTATATATAAATTGAATTTGTTATAAAGTAGCAATATGAATAATCTTGTTATTTATGGGGAGTTGCACAATCTGGTGTAATCCCATAAGTACAATAAGACTTTGCAATAACTCAGTGTATTTTTTATTTTATTTTTTAAATCTGAACATCCAGGGGGGCGGAGCCAGCAACGCTTGAGAGTGGACGCACATTTTTAAAGCTCCAGCTATTACCGCTTTAAAATTGATTTAAAATGCTTCTTAAGGCAATTTACACCCTCTAAATATCGAAGAACGTGTGACAGACTTCTGCTTAATATTTGACGAAGGTCATAATATAGCACTGATGCAGTTATCTCAAGTTAAAGCCGGAGGCCTTTTCTGAAGCTGAGCGGGCGGTGGCTATTTTCCTACCCGCGTGGTGGGGAAGTTACCCTATACAGACCAGCCTACACTTTCCTATGCAAACTGAGGCCTAGATTTAGAGTTCGGCGGTAGCCGTCAAAACCAGCGTTAGAGGCTCCTAACGCTGGTTTTGGCCGCCCGCTGGTATTTGGAGTCAGTGATTAAAGGGTCTAACGCTCACTTTTCAGCCGCGACTTTTCCATACCGCAGATCCCCCTACGCCATTTGCGTAGCCTATCTTTTCAATGGGATCTTTCTAACGCAGGTATTTAGAGTCGTTTCTGCAGTGAGCGTTAGAGCTCTAACGACAAGATTCCAGCCGCCTGAAAAAAGCAGGAGTTAAGAGCTTTCTGGCTAACGCCGGTTTATAAAGCTCTTAACTACTGTACCCTAAAGTACACTAACACCCATAAACTACCTATGTACCCCTAAACCGAGGTCCCCCCACATCGCCGCCACTCGATTAAAATTTTTAACCCCTAATCTGCCGACCGCCACCTACGTTATACTTATGTACCCCTAATCTGCTGCCCCTAACCCCGCCGACCCCTATATTATATTTATTAACCCCTAACTTGCCCCCCACAACGTCGCCGCAAGCTACTTAAAATAATTAACCCCTAATCTTCCGACCGCAAATCGCCGCCACCTACGTTATCCCTATGTACCCCTAATCTGCTGCCCCTAACATCGCCGACCCCTATGTTATATTTATTAACCCCTAATCTGCCCCCCACAACGTCGCCGACACCTACCTACACTTATTAACCCCTAATCTGCCGAGCGGACCTGAGCGCTACTATAATAAAGTTATTAACCCCTAATCCGCCTCACTAACCCTATCATAAATAGTATTAACCCCTAATCTGCCCTCCCTAACATCGCCGACACCTACCTTCAATTATTAACCCCTAATCTGCCGACCGGAGCTCACCGCTATTCTAATAAATGTATTAACCCCTAAAGCTAAGTCTAACCCTAACACTAACACCCCCCTAAGTTAAATATAATTTTTATCTAACGAAATAAATTAACTCTTATTAAATAAATGATTCCTATTTAAAGCTAAATACTTACCTGTAAAATAAATCCTAATATAGCTACAATATAAATTACATTTATATTATAGCTATTTTAGGATTAATATTTATTTTACAGGCAACTTTGTAATTATTTTAACCAGGTACAATAGCTATTAAATAGTTAAGAACTATTTAATAGTTACCTAGTTAAAATAATTACAAATTTACCTGTAAAATAAATCCTAACCTAAGATATAATTAAACCTAACACTACCCTATCAATAAAATAATTAAATAAACTACCTACAATTACCTACAATTAACCTAACACTACACTATCAATAAATTAATTAAACACAATTGCTACAAATAAATACAATTAAATAAACTATCTAAAGTACAAAAAATAAAAAAGAACTAAGTTACAGAAAATAAAAAAATATTTACAAACATAAGAAAAATATTACAACAATTTTAAACTAATTACACCTACTCTAAGCCCCCTAATAAAATAACAAAGACCCCCAAAATAAAAATTCCCTACCCTATTCTAAAATACAAAAATTACAAGCTCTTTTACCTTACCAGCCCTGAACAGGGCCCTTTGCGGGGCATGCCCCAAGAATTTCAGCTCTTTTGCCTGTAAAAAAAAACATACAATACCCCCCCCCCAACATTACAACCCACCACCCACATACCCCTAATCTAACCCAAACCCCCTTAAATAAACCTAACACTAATCCCCTGAAGATCTTCCTACCTTGTCTTCACCATCCAGGTATCACCGATCCGTCCTGGCTCCAAGATCTTCATCCAACCCAAGCGGGGGTTGGCGATCCATAATCCGGTGCTCCAAAGTCTTCCTCCTATCCGGCAAGAAGAGGACATCCGGACCGGCAAACATCTTCTCCAAGCGGCATCTTCTATGTTCTTCCATCCGATGACGACCGGCTCCATCTTGAAGACCTCCAGCGCGGATCCATCCTCTTCTTCCGACGACTAGACGACGAATGACGGTTCCTTTAAGGGACGTCATCCAAGATGGCGTCCCTCGAATTCCGATTGGCTGATAGGATTCTATCAGCCAATCGGAATTAAGGTAGGAATTTTCTGATTGGCTGATGGAATCAGCCAATCAGAATCAAGTTCAATCCGATTGGCTGATCCAATCAGCCAATCAGATTGAGCTTGCATTCTATTGGCTGTTCCGATCAGCCAATAGAATGCGAGCTCAATCTGATTGGCTGATTGGATCAGCCAATCGGATTGAACTTGATTCTGATTGGCTGATTCCATCAGCCAATCAGAATATTCCTACCTTAATTCCGATTGGCTGATAGAATCCTATCAGCCAATCGGAATTCGAGGGACGCCATCTTGGATGACGTCCCTTAAAGGAACCGTCATTCGTCGTCTAGTCGTCGGAAGAAGAGGATGGATCCGCGCTGGAGGTCTTCAAGATGGAGCCGGTCGTCATCGGATGGAAGAACATAGAAGATGCCGCTTGGAGAAGATGTTTGCCGGTCCGGATGTCCTCTTCTTGCCGGATAGGAGGAAGACTTTGGAGCACCGGATTATGGATCGCCAACCCCCGCTTGGGTTGGATGAAGATCTTGGAGCCAGGACGGATCGGTGATACCTGGATGGTGAAGACAAGGTAGGAAGATCTTCAGGGGATTAGTGTTAGGTTTATTTAAGGGGGTTTGGGTTAGATTAGGGGTATGTGGGTGGTGGGTTGTAATGTTGGGGGGGGGTATTGTATGTTTTTTTTTACAGGCAAAAGAGCTGAAATTCTTGGGGCATGCCCCGCAAAGGGCCCTGTTCAGGGCTGGTAAGGTAAAAGAGCTTGTAATTTTTGTATTTTAGAATAGGGTAGGGAATTTTTTATTTTGGGGGTCTTTGTTATTTTATTAGGGGGCTTAGAGTAGGTGTAATTAGTTTAAAATTGTTGTAATATTTTTCTTATGTTTGTAAATATTTTTTTATTTTCTGTAACTTAGTTCTTTTTTATTTTTTGTACTTTAGATAGTTTATTTAATTGTATTTATTTGTAGCAATTGTGTTTAATTAATTTATTGATAGTGTAGTGTTAGGTTAATTGTAGGTAATTGTAGGTAGTTTATTTAATTATTTTATTGATAGGGTAGTGTTAGGTTTAATTATATCTTAGGTTAGGATTTATTTTACAGGTAAATTTGTAATTATTTTAACTAGGTAACTATTAAATAGTTCTTAACTATTTAATAGCTATTGTACCTGGTTAAAATAATTACAAAGTTGCCTGTAAAATAAATATTAATCCTAAAATAGCTATAATATAAATGTAATTTATATTGTAGCTATATTAGGATTTATTTTACAGGTAAGTATTTAGCTTTAAATAGGAATCATTTATTTAATAAGAGTTAATTTATTTCGTTAGATAAAAATTATATTTAACTTAGGGGGGTGTTAGTGTTAGGGTTAGACTTAGCTTTAGGGGTTAATACATTTATTAGAATAGCGGTGAGCTCCGGTCGGCAGATTAGGGGTTAATAATTGAAGGTAGGTGTCGGCGATGTTAGGGAGGGCAGATTAGGGGTTAATACTATTTATGATAGGGTTAGTGAGGCGGATTAGGGGTTAATAACTTTATTATAGTAGCGCTCAGGTCCGGTCGGCAGATTAGGGGTTAATAAGTGTAGGTAGGTGTCGGCGACGTTGTGGGGGGCAGATTAGGGGTTAATAAATATAACATAGGGGTCGGCGATGTTAGGGCAGCAGATTAGGGGTACATAGGGATAACGTAGGTGGCGGCGGTTTACGGAGCGGCAGATTAGGGGTTAAAAGTGTAATGCAGGGGTCAGCGATAGCGGGGGCGGCAGATTAGGGGTTAATAAGTGTAAGGTTAGGGGTGTTTAGACTCGGGGTACATGTTAGAGTGTTAGGTGCAGACGTAGGAAGTGTTTCCCCATAGGAAACAATGGGGCTGCGTTAGGAGCTGAACGCTGCTTTTTTGCAGGTGTTAGGTTTTTTTTCAGTTCAAACAGCCCCATTGTTTCCTATGGGAGAATCGTGCACGAGCACATTTTTGAGGCCGGCCGCGTCCGTAAGCAACTCTGGTATCGAGAGTTGCATTTGCGGTAAATATGCTCTACGCTCCTTTTTTGGAGCCTAACGCAGCATTTGTTTGAACTCTCGATACCAGAGTTAATTTTATGGTGCGGCCAGAAAAAAACCCGCGGAGCGTTAACAGCCCTTTTACCGCCAAACTCCAAATCTAGCCGTGAGACTTTTCTTGCTATCACCCTAACTTTCGGCATCTAAGATGGTGGAAGCCCATTGGATCCTAGCCGAGCCAAATAAAATATTAGAGTCTTATAGACCACAGTTCCGGTCAGAGCCTTGGATCCTGCGGATATCGGCAGAGTACAGGAAGAAGCCTGCCTATGCCCGGCCAACAGCGGCAGCGAGAGTGGTGATGCTTTGGGGCCCCAGCATCTACCGCATACTTCAGAAGCTTTAATGAAGTCGGCTAAGTCCTTAAATATTGCTGCCGGTGGGGGCTGGCCACCCGATCAGTACAGGTCCCGCAAAACTGGAGTTGAATGTTTGGCTCCGGAATCCAGTGCTTTCTCGCACAGCTCTCTCCTTACCTACCTGCCTTTGTCATTGAAAATCCAAACATCTAGGGTTTCTACATGTGGGCTGAACTCGGTCAATGGTTATGCTTCTTATCTAAGACGCCAAGAGAAGAAAGATAAGTGTTGCTTTTCCTCTGACCAAACATTTGGACTGCACTTGAGACTCAGCTCGGAACTAGCTCATGAACTTGGGGACAGACTTTCCTTATTCTGGCCATCCGGTGTGGGATAGATATACTGAGGTGTGAAGCTACCGAAGGCTCCCCTAAATTGATAATGCAACTATGAGGTTGGACCGACATTAAGCTACCGTGGGACTGCATTCTTTTACTCACTTCTTAAGCAGAATGCTTGTTTTATGGTTATAGGACTGACTATGTTTATATGTTACTTGTTAAGTGGCAAGCTTATGGGTTTTATATGGTATACCGTTTTATATGTTCCGGCAGTTCATGCAATATTATGTTGTTATCACTTAGGGTTGCTTGCTAAGCATGTTATCTGTCACACTTATTAATGATTTAACAAACTCCATAACCCACTCAGTTTGGAGAGCCAGTTAGAGTAGATTTTATTAGTTTAGATGTTCCAAACGATAACATTTATGGTTTTAGGGTTTTTGTGATCAACAGCACTGCTCTCCCTATATGTTAATAGTTATAAGTTGACTATTTAACTTTCAGACTTTTGGAAAAACCTACATGTTATTACAGACAATGCTGCATTAAGTGCTAACACTCCCATTATTTCATTGCCATAGCTTTTAGTCTATATTATCGTTCATGCCTGATTGATCACCTCCCCCCCCCCCCCCATTTTCATATAATGTACCTTCCGGTTTGGAAGGGCTACTTAAGCGTTCTATCTTACTTGTACCGCATCTTTAAATTTTGAAAGTATTAATGTGACATCCCTCTATTTCATTTATGCTGTAACACTGGTAATATATGTCTAAAGAATGGTCCAAAGTATTATACAGTTTGATGATGTGAGATTCCTTATATTTATACTCAAATTTTCCTGTGGATGTAAGAGATTCTCTTAAATTTTCTTTTTTTTCTTCTATTGCAAAGCTGGTTATGCATGGCTATAGATTGTTTCCCCTAAGTTTTACAAGTATTAATGCTGTATTCCTTAAATTCATTTATGCTGTATCACAAGTTATATATGTTTATAGAACGTTTCAAGCTGTAGGGGGACCCCTTAACTCTCTATGTTATAAAATTAGTCATGCATATCCGCAGAATGTTTTACAGCAAAACTAAATTCGAAAATGTGAGGTATTTATTCTGTATGGTTAAATTTTTCTGTGATACAATGGCTATGACTATATCCTTGAAAGTATATCAGATATGATTTTGCTTTTTGATCTTTCTCTGTGTTGATATATCTCTTGTAATGTTGCATGTGTGTCGTAACCTGTTTTCCAACCTCAATAAAAAATATATATATAAAAAAAAAAAAATCTGATCAACCATGCAAATCATAAAAGTTTAATTTTGACTTGAGTGCCTAAAATCAGTCGTCTATGTGTATTACTGGCACAACCCGATCAAGCTATTTTTCTATGTCTAAAAGCTAAAATCACTAATCCATGTTTATTCACTGATGCAAATGAATGACTTTATTGCAGTATGTGTGTTACTGGCAGATAAGAGACTCGCTTATCTGTACTAAGTGTTATATAGCTGTTGTGAATCATTGGCAGCTAGGGGCTAAAATCACTAAAACTTGTGAATTATATGGTATGTGTGTATATTATTAGCAGTTCATGGTGTAAAATAACTGATTTATGTGTGTTACTGAGACAAAGGGATTTAATAATTAACCTGTGCTTGTTACTGACAGCTAAAGTGGTATGCTAACTAACCTGAAGATAATTCTGGAATATACCTAAATGGTGCTAAATTACCATTCAGTTGTGAATATACAGTATATGAGGAGGACCCTATGGTGGAATTGAAATCTAGAATAGGGTTTTAGCGCTGGGCTTTTAAAGAACCCATTGGATGAAGGAAATTATATATTTGTTTTTTAGTAAATGAAACATCAATAGAAAGTGACTTAACCCAGACCATTTTTCAATTTCTTACCCTTAAAGGGACACTGAACCCACATTTTTTTCTTTTGTGATTCATATAGAGCATGACATTTTAAGCAACTTTCTAATTTACTCCTATCATCAAATTTTCTTCATTTTCTTGGTATCTTTATTTGAAATGCAAGAATGTAAGTTTAGATGCCGGCCCATTTTCGTTGAACAACCTAGGTTGTTCTTGCTGATTGGTGGATAAATTCATCCACCAATAAAAAAAGTGCTGTCCAGAGTCCTGAACAAAAAAAGCTTAACCCTTTAAGGACACAGCTTTCAGTTTGCTCAATTGTTTTATGACGGAAAAATTCCGTCATATGTCCTTAAGAGGTTAAATGCCTTATTTTTCAAATAAAGATAGCAAGACAACAACAAAAAAATTGATAATAGGAGTAAATTAGAAAATTGCTTAAAATTGCATGCTCTATCTGAATCACGAAAGAAAAAATTTGGGTTTAGTGTCCCTTTAAGGAACAGGGCTATGTATACATTTCTGAGGTGTTTGTGTTTAGCTGTAATTTTCCTCTTACCCATTTACTGTACCCACGCATATTATATACCGTTTTTCTCACCATTAAATGGACTTTCTAAATATACCATTATTTTTATCATATCTTAGAATTTACTATAATTTTTTTATAAAATATGATGAAATATTTCTAACTTTGACCCCCAAAATCTTTTACACATCTACAACCACCAAACAACACCCATGCTAAACAGTTTCTAAATTTTGTCCTGAGTTTAGAAATACCCAATGTTTACATGTTCTTTGTGTTTTTTGCAAGTTATAGGGCAATAAGTACAAGTAGCGCTATGCTATTTCCAAACCATTTTTTTTTTTCAAAATTAGCGATAGTTACATTGTAACACTGATATCTGTCAGGAATCCCTGAATATCCCTTGACATGTATATATATTTTTTTTTTAGTAGAAAACCCAAAGTATTGATCTAAGCCCATTTTGGTATATTTCATGCCACCATTTCACCACCAAATGCGATAAAATAAAAAAAATTGTTCACTTTTTCTACAAACTTTTTCACAAACTTAAAGGTTTCTCACTGAAATTATTTACAAACAGCTTGTGAAATTATGGCACAAATGGTTGTAAATGCTTCTCTTGGATCCCCTTTGTTCAGAAATAGCAGACATATATGACTTTGCTTTTTTGGTAATTAGAAGGCCGCTAAATGCCGCTGCACACCAAACGTGTATTATGCCCAGCAGTGAAGGGGTTAATTAGGGAGCTGTTAGGGAGCTTGCAGGGATAATTTTAGCTTTAGTGTAGTGTATTAGACAACCCAAAGTATTGATCTAGGCCCATTTTGGTATATTTCATGCCACCATTTCACCGCCAAATGCAATCAAATAAAAAAAAAAAAAAACACTTTTTTACAATTTTTTACAATTTTACGGCTAGAATTGGAGTTTGGCGGTAAAAGGGCTGTTAACGCTCCGCGGGTTTTTTTCTGGCCGCACCATAAATTTAACTCTGGTATCGAGAGTTCAAACAAATGCTGCGTTAGGCTCCAAAAAAGGAGCGTAGAGCATTTTTACCGCAAATGCAACTCTCGATACCAGAGTTGCTTACGGACGCGGCCAGCCTCAAAAACGTGCTCGTGCACGATTCTCCCATAGGAAACAATGGGGCTGTTTGAGCTGAAAAAAAACCTAACACCTGCAAAAAAGCAGCGTTCAGCTCCTAACGCAGCCCCATTGTTTCCTATGGGGAAACACTTCCTACGTCTGCACCTAACACTCTAACATGTACCCCGAGTCTAAACACCCCTAACCTTACACTTATTAACCCCTAATCTGCCGCCCCCGCTATCGCTGACCCCTGCATATTATTATTAACCCCTAATCTGCCGCTCCGTACACCGCCGCAACCTACGTTATCCCTATGTACCCCTAATCTGCTGCCCTAACATCGCCGACCCCTATGTTATATTTATTAACCCCTAATCTGCCGCCCCCGCTATCGCTGACCCCTGCATTACACTTTTAACCCCTAATCTGCCGCTCCGTAACCGCCGCCACCTACGTTATCCCTATGTACCCCTAATCTGCTGCCCTAACATCGCCGACCCCTATGTTATATTTATTAACCCCTAATCTGCCCCCCACAACGTCGCCGACACCTACCTACACTTATTAACCCCTAATCTGCCGACCGGACCTGAGCGCTACTATAATAAAGTTATTAACCCCTAATCCGCCTCACTAACCCTATCATAAATAGTATTAACCCCTAATCTGCCCTCCCTAACATCGCCGACACCTACCTTCAATTATTAACCCCTAATCTGCCGACCGGAGCTCACCGCTATTCTAATAAATGTATTAACCCCTAAAGCTAAGTCTAACCCTAACACTAACACCCCCCTAAGTTAAATATAATTTTTATCTAACGAAATAAATTAACTCTTATTAAATAAATGATTCCTATTTAAAGCTAAATACTTACCTGTAAAATAAATCCTAATATAGCTACAATATAAATTACATTTATATTATAGCTATTTTAGGATTAATATTTATTTTACAGGTAACTTTGTATTTATTTTAACCAGGTACAATAGCTATTAAATAGTTAAGAACTATTTAATAGTTACCTAGTTAAAATAATTACAAATTTACCTGTAAAATAAATCCTAACCTAAGTTATAATTAAACCTAACACTACCCTATCAATAAAATAATTAAATAAACTACCTACAATTACCTACAATTAACCTAACACTACACTATCAATAAATTAATTAAACACAATTGCTACAAATAAATACAATTAAATAAACTATCTAAAGTACAAAAAATAAAAAAGAACTAAGTTACAGAAAATAAAAAAATATTTACAAACATAAGAAAAATATTACAACAATTTTAAACTAATTACACCTACTCTAAGCCCCCTAATAAAATAACAAAGACCCCCAAAATAAAAAATTCCCTACCCTATTCTAAAATACAAAAATTACAAGCTCTTTTACCTTACCAGCCCTGAACAGGGCCCTTTGCGGGGCATGCCCCAAGAATTTCAGCTCTTTTGCCTGTAAAAAAAAAACATACAATACCCCCCCCCAACATTACAACCCACCACCCCCATACCCCTAATCTAACCCAAACCCCCCTTAAATAAACCTAACACTAAGCCCCTGATGATCTTCCTACCTTGTCTTCACCATGCCAGGTTCACCGATCCGTCCTGGCTCCAAGATCTTCATCCAACCCAAGCGGGGGTTGGCGATCCATAATCCGGTGCTCCAAAGTCTTCCTCCTATCCGGCAAGAAGAGGACATCCGGACCGGCAAACATCTTCTCCAAGCGGCATCTTCTATGTTCAGATTGAGCTCGCATTCTATTGGCTGATCGGAACAGCCAATAGAATGCGAGCTCAATCTGATTGGCTGATTGGATCAGCCAATCGGATTGAACTTGATTCTGATTGGCTGATTCCATCAGCCAATCAGAAAATTCCTACCTTAATTCCGATTGGCTGATAGAATCCTATCAGCCAATCGGAATTCGAGGGACGCCATCTTGGATGACGTCCCTTAAAGGAACCGTCATTCGTCGTCTAGTCGTCGGAAGAAGAGGATGGATCCGCGCTGGAGGTCTTCAAGATGGAGCCGGTCGTCATCGGATGGAAGAACATAGAAGATGCCGCTTGGAGAAGATGTTTGCCGGTCCGGATGTCCTCTTCTTGCCGGATAGGAGGAAGACTTTGGAGCACCGGATTATGGATCGCCAACCCCCGCTTGGGTTGGATGAAGATCTTGGAGCCAGGACGGATCGGTGAACCTGGCATGGTGAAGACAAGGTAGGAAGATCATCAGGGGCTTAGTGTTAGGTTTATTTAAGGGGGGTTTGGGTTAGATTAGGGGTATGTGGGTGGTGGGTTGTAATGTTGGGGGGGGGGGGTATTGTATGTTTTTTTTTACAGGCAAAAGAGCTGAAATTCTTGGGGCATGCCCCGCAAAGGGCCCTGTTCAGGGCTGGTAAGGTAAAAGAGCTTGTAATTTTTGTATTTTAGAATAGGGTAGGGAATTTTTTATTTTGGGGGTCTTTGTTATTTTATTAGGGGGCTTAGAGTAGGTGTAATTAGTTTAAAATTGTTGTAATATTTTTCTTATGTTTGTAAATATTTTTTTATTTTCTGTAACTTAGTTCTTTTTTATTTTTTGTACTTTAGATAGTTTATTTAATTGTATTTATTTGTAGCAATTGTGTTTAATTAATTTATTGATAGTGTAGTGTTAGGTTAATTGTAGGTAATTGTAGGTAGTTTATTTAATTATTTTATTGATAGGGTAGTGTTAGGTTTAATTATATCTTAGGTTAGGATTTATTTTACAGGTAAATTTGTAATTATTTTAACTAGGTAACTATTAAATAGTTCTTAACTATTTAATAGCTATTGTACCTGGTTAAAATAAATACAAAGTTACCTGTAAAATAAATATTAATCCTAAAATAGCTATAATATAAATGTAATTTATATTGTAGCTATATTAGGATTTATTTTACAGGTAAGTATTTAGCTTTAAATAGGAATCATTTATTTAATAAGAGTTAATTTATTTCGTTAGATAAAAATTATATTTAACTTAGGGGGGTGTTAGTGTTAGGGTTAGACTTAGCTTTAGGGGTTAATACATTTATTAGAATAGCGGTGAGCTCCGGTCGGCAGATTAGGGGTTAATAATTGAAGGTAGGTGTCGGCGATGTTAGGGAGGGCAGATTAGGGGTTAATACTATTTATGATAGGGTTAGTGAGGCGGATTAGGGGTTAATAACTTTATTATAGTAGCGCTCAGGTCCGGTCGGCAGATTAGGGGTTAATAAGTGTAGGTAGGTGTCGGCGACGTTGTGGGGGGCAGATTAGGGGTTAATAAATATAACATAGGGGTCGGCGATGTTAGGGGCAGAAGATTAGGGGTACATAGGGATAACGTAGGTGGCGGCGGTTTGCGGTCGGAAGATTAGGGGTTAATTATTTTAAGTAGCTTGCGGCGACGTTGTGTGGGGCAAGTTAGGGGTTAATAAATATAATATAGGGGTCGGCGGGGTTAGGGGCAGCAGATTAGGGGTACATAAGTATAACGTAGGTGGCGGTCGGCAGATTAGGGGTTAAAAATTTTAATCGAGTGGCGGCGATGTGGGGGGACCTCGGTTTAGGGGTACATAGGTAGTTTATGGGTGTTAGTGTAGTTTAGGGTACAGTAGTTAAGAGCTTTATAAACCGGCGTTAGCCAGAAAGCTCTTAACTCCTGCTTTTTTCAGGCGGCTGGAATCTTGTCGTTAGAGCTCTAACGCTCACTGCAGAAACGACTCTAAATACCAGCGTTAGAAAGATCCCATTGAAAAGATAGGCTACGCAAATGGCGTAGGGGGATCTGCGGTATGGAAAAGTCGCGGCTGTAAAGTGAGCGTTAGACCCTTTAATCACTGACTCCAAATACCAGCGGGCGGCCAAAACCAGCGTTAGGAGCCTCTAACGCTGGTTTTGACGGCTACCGCCGAACTCTAAATCTAGGCCTTAGGTTTCTCACTGAAATTATTTACAAACAGTTAGTGCAATCATGGCACAAATGATTGTAAATTCTTCTCTGGGATCCCCTTTGTTCAGAAATATAAGACATATATGGCTTTGGCATTGCTTTTTGGTAATTAGAAGGCCGCTAAATTCCACTGTGCACCACACATGTATTATGCCATGCAGTTAAGGGGTTAATTAGATAGCTTGTAGGGAGCTTGTAGGGTTAATTTTAGCTTTAGAATAGAGATCAGCCTCCCACCTGAAACATCCCACCCCCTGTTCCCTCCCAAACAGCTCTCTTCCCTCCCCCACCCCACAATTGTCCCCGCCATCTTGAGTACTGGCAGACTTTAGGTCTGCCAGTACTAAAATAAAAGTTTTTTTTTAAAATATTTATTCTGCCTTTTAGGATCCCCCCTTAGCCCCCAAGCTCTCTGATCCCCCCAAACAACTCTCTAACCCTTCCCCTCCTAAATTATTGTCCGCCATCTTGGGTACTGGAAGCTGTCTGCCATTACCCAGTTGTCCATATAATTAATTTTCTTTTTACTAAAATAAAAACCCCTATTTTTCTTTAGTGTAGTTTCCCCCCTCAATACCCTCCCCCTTCCCCGATCCCTTTCCAAACAATTTCCCCCCTCCCTCTCCCTTTCCCCTTCCCCTCTCCCTCCTTTCCTTGTTGTATAATGGCCATGTGCGCATGCGTACACACACACATGTGCACGCTCCCGAGCCCCGCCTCCTTGCGTGCCCACGGACACTTTCATCCCAGGATCTGGAGCACATATCGGCGATAGGCCACCCACCAGCGCCTCCCTTAATTGGCTCCTACCCACCAACGATCGGCACCATCGCTTGCCTATGCAGAGAGGGCCACAGAGTGGCCCTCTCTGAATCGACAACTCTGCAATTCTATTTCTATTGCAGAGCAAGATAGCGGCAGAGCGAAGCCTAGGACGTCACTGGTCCTTACAGTTTGCGACGTTGGTCGTTAAGGGGTTAAAGGACCAGTAAATACAATAGATTTGCATAATCAACAAATCTACTATAAAAAGGACAATGAAATTGCACTTAGTCTGAATTTCTAATGAGTAGTAGATTTTTCTCTGACAAATTGCAAAGTTATGTCTATTTCCACACCTCCTGTATCATGTGACAGCCATGAACCAATCACAAATGCATGTGTGTATATTCTGTGAATTTGTGTACATTCTCAGTAGGAGCTGGTGACTGAAAAAGTGTAAATGTATAAAATAAAACTGCACATTTTGTTAATGGAAGTAAATTGTAATGTAGTTTAAATTTGCTCCTTATCTGAATCATGAAAGTTCATTTTGACTTGAGTGTCCCTTTAAAAACAAACTTAACAAAATGTAAGAGTAATATAGGAAACAATTACTAGTAAGAGAAATATTTTAACAAATGAATACTGATTTATAATTGAAGTAAATGGTTAAAATGAAACATTAACCACAATCCTTTAGAAGATCTTATTAAATTATTTATCTACAAAAAATTCCTTAGGCTCACCAGAAACACAGGGCATCAATCTCCATATGGAGCTTGATAAATATGCCCCTTTATCTTTTGGTTATATATGTATTTTATTAAACATGAACAAAAGATTGACTTGTGCTGGAAAGTTATCAAACTTGGAACTACAAACATTAATGGTTCCTACAATTAGGAAAGTGTAGTGAATAAATAGAATGTAGGGAATGAGGAGTTCCCTGTGATAGCTGGGCTTGTGATTATGCCAAGCTCTAGGTGCCAGCAATGCAATCTTGAAATGTCTTTGTGCAAAATGATACACATAATACAAGGGAATTATGTGACAGGAACATGATTTATTTATTAGTTAGAAAATGAAATCTGTAATTGGAAGTTGTAAAAAAGAGTTGATGTAGTCTAGGCATAAAGGTTCATAAACCATGAAGAACTCTAGTCAGTGTCCCAAGCAAAGGAACCTGGAGACATTTTTGGATTTCACATAGTAGGTGTGACATAGTAGATTTAAAGGAATGACGGTTTTAAAGTGCACAATTGTGTGACATAAATGGACAATTATTATTCTATGAACCTTATGTACAACAATGCATGGTGTATATAGTATCACAATTATGTTTGTCTCTATTCTCTCTCTCTCTCTCTCTCTCTCTCTCTCTCTCTCTCTCTCTATATATATATATATATATATATATATATATATATATATATATATATCACACACAGAAAGTCCAACACTCACAAGCTCTCAGCTAAGATTAAAAGCAAAAATGGAAGAGTTAGTTACAGCATCTGGCCAATTGGGACAAGCCCAGGTACCACGTCAAGGTCTCTTCCAAAACCTGAGTCCCTAAACAGCCACACAATGCAAGCTCTCAATCCAACAAACTGAGAACAAGTGAAGGGTGCACAGGCTTATGTAATCACCCTAGACATATACAAAACACGGAATGGGACTGCACTCTCAGACGGGACTGGGTACACATCCTATGACCCTGCAACATGCATAGCCCTGGGTGCATAATAGCACTCTCAGGAAGCTGCACTGTCCCCAGAGTCACAGGCAGTTAACTCCAGACAGGTCTGGGTGGAAGGTCCATAGGGAAAATTACAAAACAAATTAATACAGCACACAGAGAAAGTTCAGCACTCACTTACACACCCTCAGCTAAGATTAAAAGCAAAAATTGAAGAGTTAGTTACCACATATGGCCAATTGGGACAAGCCCAGGTACCACGTCAAGGTCTCGTCTAAAACCTGGGTCCCTAAACAGCCACACAATGCAAGCTCTCAATCCAACAAACTGGGAACAAGTGAAGGGTGCACAGGCTTATGTAATCACCCTAGACATATACAAAGCACGGAAGGGGACTGCACTCTCAGACCAGACTGGGTGCACATCAAATGACCCTGCAACATGCACAGCCCTGGGTGCACAATAGCACTCTCAGGAAGCTGCTCTGTCCCCAGAGTCACAGGCAGTTAACCCCAGACAGGTCTGGGTGCAAGGCCCATAGGGAAAATTACAAAACAAATTAATACAGCACACAGAGAAAGTCCAGGACTCAGATTAAAAGCAAAATTGGAAGAGTTAGTTACTGCATCTGGCCAAATGGGACAAGCCTAGGTAACACATCAAGGTCTCTTCCAAAACCTGAGTCCCTAAACAGCCACACAATGCAAGCTCTCAATCCAACAAACTGGGAACAAGTGAAGGGTGCACAGGCTTATGTAATCACCCTAGACATATACAAAATATGGAAGGGGTTTTGTAATTTTCCCTATGGACCTTGCACCCAGACCTGTCTCTGGTTAACTGCCTGTGACTCTGGGGACAGTGCAGCTTCCTGAGAGTGCTATTGTGCACCCAGGGCTTTGCATGTTGCAGGGTCATTTGATGTGCACCCAGTCTGGTCTGAGAGTGCAGTCCCCTTCCGTGTTTTGTATATGTCTAGGGTCATTACATAAGCCTGTGCACCCTTCACTTGTATTCTCATGTATCTGCACTCTCATTTCCCAATGGTCGAAAACCAGGGTGCTAAGTCAGATAATCAGAATAAGTGCAAATAAAGGACTGCACTATCTGGGTTTAGAAAAAAATGTTTTGTTTTATTCAAACATGGTGACATTTTAAGGGTACGCAAACACCTCCGTTTTTGGTCTGAGGAAGTGGTTTGCGTACCCCAAAATGTCACCATGTTTGAATAAAACAAAATATTTTTTTCTAAACCCAGAGAGTGTCGTCCTTTATTTGTGTGTATATATATATATATATATATATATATATATATATATATATATATATATATATATATACATACAGGGAGTGCAGAATTATTAGGCAAGTTGTATTTTTGAGGATTAATTTTATTATTGAACAACAACCATGTTCTCAATGAACCCAAAATACTCATTAATATCAAAGCTGAATAGTTTTGGTAGTAGTTTTTAGTTTGTTTTTAGTTATAGCTATTTTAGGGGGATATCTGTGTGTGCAGGTGACTATTACTGTGCATTATTATTAGGCAACTTAACAAAAAACAAATATATACCCATTTAAATTATTTATTTTTACCAGTGAAACCAATATAACATCTCAACATTCACAAATATACATTTCTGACATTCAAAAACAAAACAAAAACAAATCAGTGACCAATATAGCCACCTTTCTTTGCAAGGACACTCAAAAGCCTGCCATCCATGGATTCTGTCAGTGTTTTGATCTGTTCACCATCAACATTGCGTGCAGCAGCAACCACAGCCTCCCAGACACTGTTCAGAGAGGTGTACTGTTTTCCCTCCTTGTAAATCTCACATTTGATGATGGACCACAGGTTCTCAATGGGGTTCAGATCAGGTGAACAAGGAGGCCATGTCATTAGATTTTCTTCTTTTATACCCTTTCTTGCCAGCCACGCTGTGGAGTACTTGGACGCATGTGATGGAGCATTGTCCTGCATGAAAATCATGTTTTTCTTGAAGGATGCAGACTTCTTCCTGTACCACTGCTTGAAGAAGGTGTCTTCCAGAAACTGGCAGTAGGACTGGGAGTTGAGCTTGACTCCATCCTCAACCCGAAAAGGCCCCACAAGCTCATCTTTGATGATACCAGCCCAAACCAGTACTCCACCTCCACCTTGCTGGCGTCTGAGTCGGACTGGAGCTCTCTGCCCTTTACCAATCCAGCCACGGGCCCATCCATCTGGCCCATCAAGACTCACTCTCATTTCATCAGTCCATAAAACCTTAGAAAAATCAGTCTTGAGATATTTCTTGGCCCAGTCTTGACGTTTCAGCTTGTGTGTCTTGTTCAGTGGTGGTCGTCTTTCAGCCTTTCTTACCTTGGCCATGTCTCTGAGTATTGCACACCTTGTGCTTTTGGGCACTCCAGTGATGTTGCAGCTCTGAAATATGGCCAAACTGGTGGCAAGTGGCATCTTGGCAGCTGCACGCTTGACTTTTCTCAGTTCATGGGCAGTTATTTTGCGCCTTGGTTTTTCCACATGCTTCTTGCAACCCTGTTGACTATTTTGAATGAAACGCTTGATTGTTCGATGATCACGCTTCAGAAGCTTTGCAATTTTAAGAGTGCTGCATCCCTCTGCAAGATATCTCACTATTTTTTACTTTTCTGAGCCTGTCAAGTCCTTCTTTTGACCCATTTTGCCAAAGGAAAGGAAGTTGCCTAATAATTATGCACACCTGATATAGGGTGTTGATGTCATTAGACCACACCCCTTCTCATTACAGAGATGCACATCACCTAATATGCTTAATTGGTAGTAGGCTTTCGAGCCTATACAGCTTGGAGTAAGACAACATGCATAAAGAGGATGATGTGGTCAAAATACTCATTTGCCTAATAATTCTGCACTCCCTGTATATACAGGGAGTGCAAAATTATTAGGCAAGTTGTATTTTTGAGGATTAATTTTATTATTGAACAACAACCATGTTCTCAATGAACCCAAAAAACTCATTAATATCAAAGCTGAATAGTTTTGGAAGTAGTTTTTAGTTTGTTTTTAGTTATAGCTATTTTAGGGGGATATCTGTGTGTGCAGGTGACTATTACTGTGCATAATTATTAGGCAACTTAACAAAAAACAAATATATACCCATTTCAATTATTTATTTTTACCAGTGAAACCAATATAACATCTCAACATTCACAAATATACATTTCTGACATTCAAAAACAAAACAAAAACAAATCAGTGTCTCAAACCAACTTATCAAAGGCTGTCAAACAACTTGGTTCCAACTGAGACACAACCAATTGATAGCCCCGCATCCGTCCCCCATTCATCCAGTCTTGTCACTCTTACAGGAACTGCCTAATGTCAAGCTTGCCCTCTGGAGGACCCATGAGATTGTCTCCTTGGGAGACTTTTACCGGAACGAAAACCTCCTCTCAAACCAAGACATGATAGCTAGGTATGACATCCCTCGTCAACTAGACTTTGATCTCACGAGACTTAGATCCCTTATGAAGGCCTGGGGATTCCTGACCGACAAGATCAGGGCCCCCACCACCTGGGAGATCAGGTGGAAAACTAACCAACAACTGTACAAGCCCCTGACTGCTCACTACCAATCTCTTCTAGGGCCGCCCACCCTTATAAAGACAAGACATATGATCTCCTGGGAAACAGAATTGGGATTGACCTTCACTCCCCTGGACTGGTCTAGGGCGATACAACTAACCAAAACTGCTCTCCATTGTGTCACACTGTATGAACTATATTTCAAGATCATTACAAGATGGCACCTGGTGCCGACTAAGCTTCGCACTATATACCCTAGCCACTCTCCCCTGTGTTGGAGAGAATGTGGCGAGATCGGCACACCACTACATGTGTGGTGGTCGTGTGATCGACTGAGACCGCTCTGGTCTAAGACCTCTGCGATTTGTGCAGCACTGGAGCTCCCGACACCTGATGCCCCGGGCCTAGCCCTCCTGCATATAGGGGTAAAAAAGATTCCGAAGTATAAGAGATATCTGTTGGTCTACCTGCTGACATCTGTAAAGATGTTGATAGCCAGAAATTGGAAGAAACAACAGCCCCCAAGATGGCAAGCAGTGGTTGACCATTTGCACTACATCAAATCTATGGAAGACTATGTCTTTCGAATGCACAACCAATCTACTACCTTTAGTCAGATCTGGGAACCCTGGGAAACACTCCTTAAATTGGCTACGTAACTCTTCCTTCCTTTGACTGCTGTTGGCCTGTTCTGGCTTGTGACCCTGGTCGTCCTGGGAGATGTGCCCCGCTGTTACTGAGCTGAGATGCTGAGACATAAAAAACTCCCCCCCCTCCCACCCCTGATGCCTTCCCTTTCCTTTTCCCCCCCCTCCATGTGAGGATGTATAGAGTAGATCTTCGCACCCCAACTATCATACATGTATACTATGAACACCTACTAGCTACCACACATGACTGTCAGACATCTTAAGTATGGCATATATTGCGATACTTTATTTAAAATGTAAAATTTTAATGTTTCCTTAGAATAACCAAAACATACCAACAGATATGTTCGACACGCATTAGGAAATGTCTTTATAATATTTATGATTCTTATACTGAATACACCGATCCTTATTGTAACTCATCCCTCCTCTGCCTGACTGCGTGTAACCCCACTTCAACTTATGTCAAATGCTATTTGTGTTGTTTTATGGTTTATGTAACCTATTTATTAATAAAAATTTATTCTGAAAAAAAACAAAAAACAAATCAGTGACAATATAGCCACCTTTTTTTGCAAGGACACTCAAAAGCCTGCCATCCATGGATTCTGTCAGTGTTTTGATCTGTTCACCATCAACATTGCGTGCAGCAGCAACCACAGCCTCCCAGACACTGTTCAGAGAGGTGTACTGTTTTCCCTCCTTGTAAATCTCACATTTGATGATGGACCACAGGTTTTCAATGGGGTTCAGATCAGGTGAACAAGGAGGCCATGTCATTAGATTTTCTTCTTTTATACCCTTTCTTGCCAGCCACACTGTGGAGTACTTGGACGCGTGTGATGGAGCATTGTCCTGCATGAAAATCATGTTTTTCTTGAAGGATGCAGACTTCTTCCTGTACCACTGCTTGAAGAAGGTGCCTTCCAGAAACTGGCAGTAGGACTGGGAGTTGAGCTTGACTCCATCCTCAACCCGAAAAGGCCCCACAAGCTCATCTTTGATGATACCAGCCCAAACCAGTACTCCACCTCCGCCTTGCTGGCGTCTGAGTCGGACTGGAGCTCTCTGCCCTTTACCAATCCAGCCACGGGCCCATCCATCTGGCCCATCAAGACTCACTCTCATTTCATCAGTCCATAAAACCTTAGAAAATCAGTCTTGAGATATTTCTTGGCCCAGTCTTGATGTTTCAGCTTGTGTGTCTTGTTCAGTGGTGGTCGTCTTTCAGCCTTTCTTACCTTGGCCATGTCTCTGAGTATTGCACACCTTGTGCTTTTGGGCACTCCAGTGATGTTGCAGCTCTGAAATATTGCCAAACTGGTGGCAAGTGGCATCTTGGCAGCTGCACGCTTGACTTTTCTCAGTTCATGGGCAGTTATTTTGCGCCTTGGTTTTTCCACACGCTTCTTGCGACCCTGTTGACTATTTTGAATAAAACGCTTGATTGTTCGATGATCACGCTTCAGAAGCTTTGCAATTTTAAGAGTGCTGCATCCCTCTGCAAGATATCTCACTATTTTTTACTTTTCTGAGCCTGTCAAGTCCTTCTTTTGACCCATTTTGCCAAAGGAAAGGAAGTTGCCTAATAATTATGCACACCTGATATAGGGTGTTGCTGTCATTAGACCACACCCCTTCTCATTACAGAGATGCACATCACCTAATATGCTTAATTGGTAGCAGGCTTTCGAGCCTATACAGCTTGGAGTAAGACAACATGCATAAAGAGGATGATGTGGTCAAAATACTCATTTGCCTAATAATTCTGCACACAGTGTATATATATATATATATATATATATATATATATATATATATATATATATATGTTATTTATTTTGTTTGCATTGGTATGACACAAAAAAGTGGACAAAAAAAAAAATAGGCAAATCTGACACATTCCATGCAAAACTCAAAAAATGGACTGGACAAAATTATTGGCAGCCTCAATTTAAGGGGACAGTCAAAACTGTGGTGTCATAAAACCAGAGAATTTATCCCTAGAGTGTTCAAGTAGTTAATTCTTAAATTTACAAACATATTTTAAAATATAGACTAGGCCTTTGGCCTAGTCTTTGTCTAAGAAGGACACTCCCATGTAGCCTTTGATTGGTGTATGGTAGGACACACCTTGAGTGAATTAAGTATACAATGGGAGCCAACAGTTACTATGCACACTTTTTTATCTTTCTCACCTCCTGGAAGCAACTGATGAGAGAGAGAGAGCATTGGAGGAATGAACTGGCTGAGTATATTAGCATTCTTATGCATTTACTTTGGGATAAATTCTCTTGTTCACTATGTTTAGTTAATATTGCTTAATCTGAGTTGGTTTAAGATACAGTTGCCCTGTATAATTTGGAAACCTGAAACCCAGTCACATTATTCAGAATGACTGGACTGTGACTCTCTAGCATAGTTGGATGCTGGTACTTTGTTACATACAGCTCTGCTTAGCTTAACGTCCGTGTCCTTCAAAGTTTACATTTAGTATTACAGGCTGAGTGAGCAGCATAGGATTTTTTAATTTTGTAGTACTACTTGGTTTATTTTTCTAAGAATTTAACACCCCCACCCCTCTCAACCTCTGGTGACATCACCAGTTATACACCTTTAGGGGAATCATATAAGTATGACCAGGAAGTGCATACAGGCAGGATTTTTTGGCATGGATCTTGCTTTACTTCATGCAGAATAGCATTTTGGCTGTAATCTTCCTGCATTATGGTATAGAGTAGCCTAACAGCTTTAGCAGGTATGTGTATCTTTTTTTTTACTTATTTCATTCAATGTTGCATTAATGCCTTATAAGTATTTGGCTCTGTTCCTTAATTAGACACATCAAACACATATTACACTGCAGATATTAAATTGTGTGATGTATACACTTTTCACTATCTTATGAAATTGATAATTTTGCTTGATGTTTGGCATTATTTAGAATCTGAGATTTAGATGAATTATTTATTTGCTCATGTTGTGTATGGGTTGCCATGACAACGTAATGGTGCCTTTTTCACTAGGGGGTGGTGTTATGGTCTATTTAAACTGTGTGATTCACTTGTTGTTTGACTGAGGAAGGGTAGAGTATCCACAAAACTTTATTCATATAAAATCTACTACTTTAAAAGGACCGGTAATCACCATGCCCCCTTGTCCACACCCCTGGCCACACCCCCACTGGCACCGCAGCAGGTGGTCCCAGTTTCACCTTTAACAATGATAGTAAGCCTATCTATAGCAGGTTTTTGTATGCAGTATTTAAACAGAGCACCTAATGGTTGGCTCCAGCAGACCTGTTGTATAAGATTTTTATACAATTATTTATTTTCACTGCTGGGATTTATAGATTGTCTGTAGCTTGGAATTAGAGTTTACATTTGAGCTCTATTTTATTTGAGAGTAAATATAAATTCGAATTTTGTTTTCTGTAAAATGTAATGAATTTTAGAGACATGGGGGCATATTTATCAAGCTCTGAATGGAGCTTGATGCCCCGTGTTTCTGGCGAGCCTGCAGGCTCACCAGAAACAGCAGTTATGAAGCAGCGGTCACAAAGACATCAACGGAAATCAACCTGGTCGAGTACGATCGGGTTGATTGACACCCCCCTGCAGACGGCCTATTGGCTGCGAGTCTGCAGGGGGCGGCGTTGCACCAGAGGCTCTTGTGAGCTGCTGGTGCAATGCTGAATATGGTGATCGTATTGCTCGCCATATTCAGCGAGGTCTGTCGGACCTGATCCGCACTGTCGGATCAGGTCCGACAGACCTCGATAAATAGAGGCCATGATATTTACTTGTTGTCTTGGTACCATCTAAATGTTTTTACAAACAAAAGCTTTACAGTACTATTTAATAGTTGCCATAGTCAGGTTAAAGTTGACTTCTGCTCCTTTATAAATGGAATATAATGTACATTTTATAAAGATAGTAATTTTCTTGCACATTTTTTTTTTTTTTACAAAGGATTCATTTCTGTGAATGTGTTACACCCAGAGCTGTAGCTTGCCCTATACATATGTTAATGTAAATGCATTCCTGTTGGGGGAAGGTGCAGGAGGTAGTTTGGCAAGGTATTTTTGTGAGTGTGTGACACACTACTGGGATTTAAAAGCACAAACATTTTTTTAACATTTTTCACTGTTTAAACTAAAAACATCTGAAGGGTGTTTAATTTAGCCTGCATTTTCAATGTGGTCCATATTTTAGGACTACATATGCTTTTTGTGTTTTTTTTAAATGCTTGATTTCTGCTCCTTATATATACAAAGTTATATCCTTTACAGAAAGTCTAAGTTCCTTAACTTCTGTTTAGTCTGGTGTTTCATTGCCCTATAGATATAATTCCTTGCATTTGGGGCAGGTAAAATAGTCTGGCAAACTATGCTGTGAGAGACACACTATTCGAAGTCTGATCCCCAGATTTAAAATAAAGAATATTGAGCAGTGGTTAGGAAAACTAAATGTAACTATATTACCACCTCTGCTGGAATGCTGACCTGCTTATAAACAGATCTAATTACTACCTCTTCTAGGTGGCTTAACTGCTATTTCCTTTGTTGTGTAAAATTAGCATCTCAATGGCATCTTGTACATCCTGTGTAAATATTTTTTTTAAAAAACTAATATGCTTTGAGAGACACACTATTCAGAGTCTGTTCCGCAGATCACATTCAGTGGTTAGGAAAATATTGATTTTATATATATATATATATATATATATATATATATATATATTTATTTTTATTTTAGTTCTAACGGTTATCTGCTAAAATGTCTGGGAAAAACTATATTTCACAGGAAATCTGTGATTATTTTAACAATTGCATTCATAAATACAATGATCCGTTCCTCATCCCAGAAGCTAAGAACCAAAAAATGTAAAAGTGTTTTAGAGATTCTAACACAGGTAGTATCTATTAAAACGATTAATAATAATAAAAGAAAATGTATGATAGCGCAGGCAGTGATTTCAACAATAAGGGGACTTACAAACATTATTGGAGACCTGGCAGAGCAAAATAAAGACCTTAAATTAATGTTAGATTACACACAGACTGACAGAGATTGTATTAAGCTTTCCGCTTTAACTAACACCATACAGATCAGTAAATTACGTCAATTAAAATTAACAGAACACAGCAGAAACGAATACTCAAATAAAATTACTGAATTACAAATGAAAATAATACAAGAAGAAAAAATAATTAGTAATATTTCTGGGAACAATGCAGATAGTGATCACTTACTGCCACAAAGGAAAGAGCCAAAACAAGTAATAAAACAAGATAAAATGCAAGTGGGCCCCACTAAAAACCCAAGTTCTGTTCCAATTGCCTCTGCCATAATATCTGAGAATTTTAACGCCCTGAAAGTTCCTACAGGTTTTTCAAATCAAACTAGGCCAATGACTGTAGCAGATAAAGACATTTTTCAGAAATGGTGGGGTACAATCCGCACAAACAGCTTTAATAACTTTTCACACTGGTTTCACAAGGGATCTGGAAAAGCTATAAAATTAGGTATGAGCATGCAGGAATGGACAGAATTGCTTCAAAATGCCATGGGCCCCATATGCCAACAGGTTATTAGGATTCACCTCAAGCATATCTGATCAGGCTGGGCGAATAGTTAAAACCTTTTTGAATTTTACTAGTCTAGAAAAAGAGATTAGTGAAATTACCATGAGACCTCTAGATGGACCATTTGAAGTAGTAAAACAAGTTTTATTCTGGTGTCTGCTGCGCCAGCCAAGGCCCAAATGGTCTGGGGGTCAACAGCTCACATACAGAGGATACTTGAAGCTCTCCCCAGAAAATGTCAGGAGTTTGTAAAGCTGTATGATCCAAACTCCACAAACTTAGATATGGTGCTCACTAGAGCTGAGAAGTGGTGGAATTATCACCCATGCACCATTAAGGCAATTTCTGCAGTGAAGCAGCCACTGGAGAACAATCTGAATATTCACAGGCAGGAATCAGAGAGGGGTAACAGGAGACATGTTTGGGGATATCAGAATAGTAGAGCATCAAATACAGGAAACTGGAGAGACAGGAATTTAAATGGCGACATTAACAGAGGAGAAAACAAGTGTAAAAATTGGAGGCTGAGGCCAAATGAGATAAGCAATAAGGTCAACTTAAGTTATTGGGAACTCAAACAAAAAGCAGGAGAATGAGAGATGAAAATGGGTTTCTAAAGAAACATCTGACAGAGCTGGAGGGCTCAAATTAAATAATTAATTTTTGTTTATAAGCATATTAGTTTGCAGTACATTTGTATCGTGTAATGTGTACTTTAGTTTAAAGTTCAATTAATAATTTTAAGTGTTTTTTCATTAAGTTTAGAATGCATAGTTAATTGATGCATTTTCTTTAAAAAACAAAAAACAAATAACAGATACCTCCATTGTGATTAGTTTTGGAAGGCCACATGCAATACAATTTCTATGTAAACTGTCTGAAGTCTTATCTTGCAGGATGAAAACCAATGAAGATAGAAGGCTTCTCACCTTTCCTTCCAGCTTTTCCCCAATAACACATATTATAGATTGATGTTTTTCAGGTGTCATCAGGACTGATCTAACCAAGAATCTATGATGGTGGCGTTGGACAAATTAAATAAGTATAAAATGTATCACAATGGAGATGTAAAATTGGGCATTAGGCCAAAATAATATATATCATAAAGGGTAAATAATAATATAGGACAAGCAACATAAGTTTAAGTAAGGGGGCGAGTGTGATGATGCAATGATAGAGGCACATCCCAACTTGAAGTTAATAACTGTGAATGTGGTTTCTACTGCAGATGGAGTGTTGTAGTGTGAAGTAAATATATGCCTGGTTTTAATCTTTTTTCATTCCTTTGAGGGTCTTGGAACAAAACAAAGTGGTTCAAAGAGAGAAGCAAAAGCAAGGACCAGATGACAAAAGATGACAACAAAGAACTTCAGTTAACCATTATAACTTTTGTTTTACAGGCACAATTCACACTTTATTAATAAAGATTTTACTACACACATACCCATCTAGTGTACCCACACTGACACACTCATACATGAACTTTTAATTTTTCCCAATTTTAAGACCATTGTATAAATGTTGCTAATGGGGTTTAGCATAGGATCTTGTGTTTCTATGTATACAGGGAGTGCAGAATTATTAGGCAAGTATTTTTGAGGATTAATTTTATTATTGAACAACAACCATGTTCTCAATGAACCCAAAAAACTCATTAATATCAAAGCTGAATAGTTTTGGAAGTAGTTTTTAGTTTGTTTTTAGTTATAGCTATTTTAGGGGGATATCTGTGTGTGCATAATTATTAGGCAACTTAACAAAAAACAAATATATACCCATTTTAATTATTTATTTTTACCAGTGAAACCAATATAACATCTCAACATTCACAAATATACATTTCTGACATTCAAAAACAAATCAGTGACCAATATAGCCACCTTTCTTTGCAAGGACACTCAAAAGCCTGCCATCCGTGGATTCTGTCAGTGTTTTGATCTGTTCACCATCAACATTGCGTGCAGCAGCAACCGCAGCCTCCCAGACACTGTTCAGAGAGGTGTACTGTTTTCCCTCCTTGTAAATCTCACATTTGATGATGGACCACAGGTTCTCAATGGGGTTCAGATCAGGTGAACAAGGAGGCCATGTCATTAGATTTTCTTCTTTTATACCCTTTCTTGCCAGCCACGCTGTGGAGTACTTGGACGCGTGTGATGGAGCATTGTCCTGCATGAAAATCATGTTTTTCTTGAAGGATGCAGACTTCTTCCTGTACCACTGCTTGAAGAAGGTGTCTTGCAGAAACTGGCAGTAGGACTGGGAGTTGAGCTTGACTCCATCCTCAACCCGAAAAGGCCCCACAAGCTCATCTTTGATGATACCAGCCCAAACCAGTACTCCATCTCCACCTTGCTGTCGTCTGAGTCGGACTGGAGCTCTCTGCCCTTTACCAATCCAGCCACGAGCCCATCCATCTGGCCCATCAAGACTCACTCTCATTTCATCAGTCCATAAAACCTTAGAAAAATCAGTCTTGAGATATTTCTTGGCCCAGTCTTGACGTTTCAGCTTGTGTGTCTTGTTCAGTGGTGGTCGTCTTTCAGCCTTTCTTACCTTGGCCATGTCTCTGAGTATTGCACACCTTGTGCTTTTGGGCACTCCAGTGATGTTGCAGCTCTGAAATATGGCCAAACTGGTGGCAAGTGGCATCTTGGCAGCTGCATGCTTGACTTTTCTCAGTTCATGGGCAGTTATTTTGCGCCTTGGTTTTTCCACATGCTTCTTGCGACCCTGTTGACTATTTTGAATGAAACGATTGATTGTTCGATGATCACGCTTCAGAAGCTTTGCAATTTTAAGAGTGCTGCATCCCTCTGCAAGATATCTCACTATTTTTGACTTTTCTGAGCCTGTCAAGTCCTTCTTTTGACCCATTTTGCCAAAGGAAAGGAAGTTGCCTAATAATTATGCACACCTGATATAGGGTGTTGATGTCATTAGACCACACCCCTTCTCATTACAGAGATGCACATCACCTAATATGCTTAATTGGTAGTAGGCTTTCGAGCCTATACAGCTTGGAGTAAGACAACATGCATAAAGAGGATGATGTGGTCAAAATACTCATTTGCCTAATAATTCTGCACTCCCTATAATTGTAAATGATTTTTTTTATGAATTGTATAAAGTTAGACTAGGAATTGACAGTCCTAGGAAAGTACAGTAGAGCTCATATCGCCAAGGGAATTATATTCCTAAGGGATGGTGGGAGAATTTTTCCTGTAAGGTTTTCGCTCCCACTGTGTTCTTCTGTATTAATGGGTATAAATAGAAAACGGGGAAACATAGGAGAAATTAAAGTAGGGGAATGTGGTGTCATAAAACCAGAGAATTTATCCCTAGAGTGTTCAAGTAGTTAATTCTTAAATTTACAAACATATTTTAAAATATAGACTAGGCCTTTGGCCTAGTCTTTGTTTAAGAAGGACACTCCCATGTAGCCTTTGATTGGTGTATGGTAGGACACACCTTAAGTGAATTAAGTATACAATGGGAGCCAACAGTTACTAAGCACACTTTTTTTTTTATCTTCCTCACCTCCTGGAATCAACTGATGAGAGAGAGAGCATTGGAGTACTGAACTGGCTGAGTATATTAGCATTCTTATGCATTTACTTTGGGATAAATTCTCTTGTTCACTATGTTTAGTTAATATTGCTTAATCTGAGTTTGCTTAAGATACAGTTGCCCTGTATAATTTGGACTGGATGTTGTAGCTCTTGGTATTTCTTGAGACTTGTTTTATATTTTGTAGCTTATAGATAATTGTTAATATTCATACCTATATTATTTGTCTTCCAATAAAATCATTTTAAAAAGTGGACAACCCCTTTGGTTTAATATTCTGGTACTAATTACCACCACAAACAACAGAATTATTGTTGTTTAAAAAGAAAGATAATCCCCATATTACCCATTCCCCAGTTTTGCATAACCCACACTGTTATAGAAATACACTTTTTACCTCTGTGATTACCTTGTATCTATGCCTCTGCAAACTGCCTCCTTATTTCAGTTCTTTTGACAGACTTGCATTTTAGCCAATCAGTGCTACTCCAGGGTAATTCCACGTGCATGAGCTCAATGTTATCTATATGAAACACATGAACTAATGCCCTCTAGTGATCAAAATGCATTCAGTTTAGAGGCAGTCTTCAAGGTCTAAGAAATTAGCAGATGAACCTCCTAGAATTAGCTTTCAACTAAGAATACAAAGAGAACAAAGCAAAATTGGTGACGTGAAAGTTGTTTAAAATTGCATTCCCTATTTAAATCATGAAAGTTTTTTTGGGACTTGACTGTCCCTTTAATATTTGGTAGCACACCCCTTGTAAAAAACAACTGAAATCAATCGCTTTCTGTAAACATCAATGGGTTTCTTACCCCTTTCTACTGGAAATTTGGACCACTCTTCTTTCGCCAACTGCTCCAGGTATCTCAGATTGGAAGGGTTCTTTTTCCCAAATGCTGTTTTGAGATCTCTCCACAGGTGCTCTATGGGATTGAGATTTGGACTCATTGCTGGCCAGTACAGTACTCTCCAGCACTTTGGGGCCCATTTATCAAGCTCCGGATGGATCTTGAGGGCCTGTGTTTCTGCAGGCTCACCAGAAACAGCAGTTATGAATCAGTGGTCTAAAGACCGCTGCTCAATAACCTGTCCGCCTGCTATGAGCTGGCGGACAGACTTTGCTGCAATTCAACCCAATCAAGTACGATCGGGTTGATTGACACCCCCTGCTGATTGGCCATGAATCTGCAGGGGGCGGCATTGCACCAGCAGCTCACAAGATCTGCTGGTGCAATGCTGAATATGGAGAGCGTATTGCTTTCTGCATTTAACGAGGTCTGGCGGACCTGATCCGCACTGTCGGATCAGGTCCGCCAGACCTTTGATAAATCCCCCTTTGTCTTAAACTATTTCTGGGTGCTTTTTGACATGTGCTTTGGGTTATTGTCCTGTTGACCTCTGATAGAGACCCAACTTTCTGAAACTGGGCCCTACATTTTACCACAGAATTCTTTGGTAGTCTTAACATTTAATAATGTCATGCACACAATCAAGACATCCAGTGCCTGAAGCAGCAAAGCAACCCCAAAACATCAGTGAACCCCCACCATGTTTGACTGTAAGGATTGATTTTTTTTCTTTAAATGTCTCCTTTTGTTTTCTGCAAACAGTAGAACGATGGGTTTTTACCAAAAAGCTGTAATTTTGTTTTGTCTGTCCACAGCACATTCTCCTAAAAGGATTTTGGCTTCCTCAGGTAACTTTTGGCAAACTTTAATCTGGCTTTTTTATGTTTCTGTGTCAGCAGTGGGGTCCTCCTGGGTCTCCTACCATAGCGTCCCTTTTCATTCAGATGGCGACGTATAGTGCAAGCTGACAAATTTTTACCCTGTTCCTGAAGGTCAGCTTGAATTTGTCTGAAAATTGATTGAAGTTCATTATCCACCATTCGAACAATCCTTCGTTATAATCTTTGATCAATTTTTCTCTTTTGTCCACGTCCATAGATATTAGCTACAGTGTCATGGGCTGTAAACTTATTGACAATGTTGTGCACAGTGGACACAGGAATATTAAGATCTCTGGAGATGGACTTTGTCCATGCTTTTCCACAATTTTTGTTCTCAAATCCTCAGACAATTCTTTGCTGCTCTTTCTATTCTACATGCTCAGTTTGGCACACAGAGTCACACAACAGAAAGGTTGAGTCAATTTTTCACAATTTTAACTGGTTGCCGGTGTGATTTCTATATTGTCAGCACCTGTTAATTGATACAGGTGAGTTTAATTACAAATTATAGGAACAACACAAACTTGGAATGCAATTATTTCTTACAATTTTGAGTAGGAGCCAATAATTTTGTCCAGTCCATTTTTGGAGTTTTGCGTGGAATGTGTCAGATTTGGCTTTTTTCTCTCCACTTTTTGTGTCATACCAATGAAAACAAAAGAAATAAACATGAGAATGCCCAAACATTTGTAATTGCAACAATTTTCTGGGCAACGTGGTGCATTATTTGACAGAAATGCAGGGATACCAATATTTTTGGCAATGACTGTATATATACACACACACACACACACACACACACATATATATATATGTATGGATAAAACTGATAATACTCTTATATCCAAAAGTAAGGGAATTCCGCACTCTTTTATTTGAAAAAACAGGGCTTTTTATTTTGTGATTTAAATTTCAAACATCTACCTGTTTGCAAGATATCCTCCTAAGAGGGTTTGCTACAAACCCATCACAACATAGAAATCAGAATATTCAACATTTGATACATAATCATCATACCATAACATCCTAAAATTATCTAAACTGCTAACAAGACTAATGCCCTTAAAAGTGTATGCATATTGATACTAAACAATCTTACTTTGTTGCAAGCAATGTTAGCATACTGTCACTTTAAGGAAAGCAAAAAACTTTGGTGCACATTATAATGGAAATTAAGGAATGAGAGGACAGTTTTCTTTTGAATGGATACTAATATTGCTGCAAGCATGCAAAGCTAAGGAGCAAGCTAATCTATCTAAGGAGTAAAGGAATGAGCATCAAGTAAGAGGAAAAGAAAAACCTTTTATTCAAGTTTGTTTGTTCATAAAAGGATCACTTTGGGGTTCTCACATTTAAGTGAAAAAGAAAAAGATGATATCACAAACCAGTTACCTGACCCAGATGATCACGTTCAAAACAACCAGTAATTGGCTCAGAAGAGCATATGTTGCAGAGCAATATATATATATTGCTGTGTTAAAATAGTATTTGAAGCAAAAAATTTGAGATTTTGCATATCTAATTTGCATATCTTACCCAGAATCCTCTTGTGCATTGGTAACCATTTTTTGTTTTACTGGGGAAAAGCAAGTGGTAAACTTGCCTAGCTGTGCTAATTTTCTTATGCAAAAATGTTGTATTGATTTATATATAAATATATATATATATATATATATATATATATATATATATATATATATATATATAAGATGCCCCACAACACAATGCACCATAGTCAGGAAGAGAGTGCACCTTCCTGTTAACACATGAGCAGAAGCCAGGACCTGAGTTTTATAGCATTCTCCACAGAAGTCTATTGGCAGACACCGGACAAGCTGCAAACATTGGATCCAGGTAATTTCACAGAGGACACGCTTTTGCAGCATTTATGACCCACAAAGAAACCGAATTAAGACATGCAGTGAAGAAGCAATATATAACTTCAGTTTCAGCACATCTGTTCCACTTTTCCGGTACTCCTGACTGAATATCCTGTGGACCTGGATTTTTCAGCTTTTACGGGTTTCTACTACGATTGGTGACTACTTACCTCATACTGATTGAGGTTTCTGGAAGTAAGTGTATGGGGATAGGGGATTTGTGACCCCACACTTTTTATATTCATTTATTTATATAGTCCATGGAAGGAAGGCACAGAGATATATATTCTTCTATATACATTAACTTTTTGTGAAAACAACTTGGGAGTCTTCATATATTTTTCTTTGTCTTGCTGCTCACCTTCGGTTATAAAATATACCCTGTGGACTTTCATATATATATATATATATATATATATATATATATATATATATATATATATATATATATATATATATATTTATAAAAAAAATAAACTCATACACATATTATAGCCCTTTCTAGTCAAACACCTTTTCCTGTAGCATAAACCTTTTAACCCATATAAATATTTTTATTAATGTTTAAATGATTACTTTTTTAACAGAAACTGTATATATGTGTGTAACACTATATTTTAATCTATTATTTTTGAGTTTGGTGCACATTTATTTTAACCCTTACACTTTTCGCTAGGTCTTCAGTTGCGCTAACCTGATAAGCTAAATGTTTTTTGCACTTGAGCATGCCTGTTTACATTCAACATGTAATATGTGCTCAAGTTAGTGCAGTAACTGCAGTAACTTTAGTGCTTCTCTGGTAAACAAACCCACAGTAAGGTAACGTTTTGGTTGAAGAAGGGGACTGCATTCCCTGAAACGTTACCTTATTGTGTGAAAATAAACACCATCATATTGCATATCCAGGGAATGCAGACATTTTGATATTATATGTGGGAGACCAATATAATATAAAATATAAGGGGGTAAGAGGGCAGCTAATTTCTCTTTGTCTAAGGTAGCACAAAAATTTAAAATTAGTTTTTGACAACTTGAAAACTGTAGAGTTGTAATCATTTTCTTTCTTAAAAAACATAAAAGAGAAGCAAAAGATTTACTGTTTATAATAATGCATTGCATGTAAAAATAAAATCTGCTGGGAAAAAGACAATAATGTTTATGTACCATACTCAAGGTTTTAAAATAAAAAAAATAGCTTTTTAATTTTGCTGCCTTTAATAATTGAGAGTACATTGATATTAATGATTTGTAATTGACATTTTAATGATTTTGACATTGAAAAAAAATATGTTTTAGATTAAACGTATCTTATCTGAAAACCAATTAAATTAATAAAAATGAGGGCTGCTAAATAAATCAAAATAATTTCTTTTTCTGTCTATCAGGGTTTGTGGAGCCATTTGGAACATTAAAAAAGACATGTCACCAAGCAGACATTCATTAATTTCCCAGAACCATATAAAACTGGACATTGTTCTTTTCTTTCTCTGGGATTATTATATTGGATTTAAGATACATGAATGTTATGTTCTTTACAATGATAAATGGAAAAGATCAGACAAAACAGGTCAACTGCCAGGTCAGAGAAGAAGAGAAGGATTAGCCATGTTACAGAGATAAGTCAAAAAGGAAGATTTTTCTTCAACTAGGTCACAGGGTAACAATATTGTAAAAAAATGTAAATTGAAGTATAACAGATTATTGTAATTCACTATAATAACTGTTATTTAACCAGTGGTGGTTTCCAGTAACTACTCGGTTTGCTTTAATTCGTTGATAGCTTGTCATATAGTCTCAATTTGTCTAGGGTGACAGAGGTCCTGAAAGGCATATTCAATGCAGATTGAGGCCCACTCATGATTTAGAGTGGCGTATTATAGGTCACAGTGCTACTAAGACCTTAGTGCAGCTGATACATTCTTCTAATGCCCACAAGACTCTGGCTTCTAACACAAAAATTCCATTCTCTTTATTACATTCCTTGTACATTCTCTTATAGGGTGAGGGGGTCTCTAGCAATGTATTTGCATTAATTTACCAATTGCTTTTATACTCATAGGCATTTATTGCTATGGTTAAATTTAGCCATGTTCCTGTAAATATTTTAAAAGTAAAACACACTCTTCAATGTATTTTGAAGCAATATGTAGAGTGACCCCTATCTAATTAACCTTCTCTTCCAGATTCAAATTAACGGGACATTATAAGGCAAAATTGCATACTCTAAAGTGTTAAAGCAATATTTTTGAGTTTATGATCCAGCTAACTGTGGGCTAGATTACACAAATGCAAGGACTATGGAACTCTTATATTGCTCCAGGGTTATACATATTGCATGCACTTTTGTCCTCCAATTACAAATGAATGGTAAAAGCTTATCTCATGCTCCTTAGTATAAAACATGCTAAAATTAAGTATGTAGGATAGCATAGATCAGATGCTACAAACCATATAGTTCTTAGTTAATAGATTTTTATTATTGACGTGTTAAAATTATTTATGTTGGGTAGCACAGACATTAAAAGCTATTCTTGTTTGCGACTTAAAGGGATAGAAAACAAAACTGGGATTGTAATATAAAATTCTTAACTATGCACAGTAAAGCTACTTATTGGCCCCCAATCACAATCATAGTTAGCAGTTTTTTTACAAGCAGAAAAGGCTACTTTTTAATTTGGTGTAATTACAATAGTGTGGTTTCAGCTGATTCTCGCAATTGCAAATGTTTTTGTTGGATCGTTAATAAAAGCCCTATGTTCTCTACAGGGCCAAAAATATCTCAGTGATCACAATATATTTTACAGTTACTTTTCAACAGCTTTTCAAGCCTGTTTTAGCTTTTCGAATTCAACACCTCTATGCACTTGATAAGTCATCGAAAGGACATTTTGGACAACTTTAACACAATTTTATTGATATTTGCAATCAGTCTGTTTTCTTACACATATGTAAACACACTGAAATAATTACAGGAGAAATTATAGAGATTTATTGACATACACCCTTTAAGCTCTATTTATCCCTATTGGAGAGGCTGTAAATATGTATAGCTTTATAATTAGCTACATATACATATGTAATGTATATGTGTTGATTTTGTGATATCCTAAATAGTTAAAGGGATTTGCAGGAAAATTTACTTCAGGACACCAACATCTACAAATGGTGTGTTTAATATTTGATTATAAATCTTATTAGCGCTGTTGTAATTGTCACTAACAGTACTGGCAGGGCAGACTATGCGCTGTTTTTCCAATGCTATATAGTCACTTTGCAACTTTTACAAGGATTATTTTAAAAGTACTAAGTCCCTCCCTAAAACTAAACCCCCCCTAAACTACCCATTGCCCCTAAAGGGACATTTGTATGGGCATTGCCCTTAAAAGGGCATTCAGCTCTTTCACTGCCCTTAAAAGGGCATTGAGCTCTTTTAACCTGCCCAAGGCCCTAATCTAAAAAAAAAACACCCCCCCAAAAAAATATTTTTCCAGGTTCAAATATTTTTATTGTAAATCAAAGATTACTTTAAAAATAGTGAAATAGTTTAAAATAGTATAATGTAACACAATAACCCCATAAACTCTACTCACGATTCCTGAAGTCCAGATATCCATCTTCATCCAAGCGGCGAGAAATCTTCATCCAGGCGGAAACATCTTCATTTATCTCGGGGACGTCTTCTATCTTCATCCTAGTGGCGTGGAGTAGAGATATCCTGAATGGCGAAGACATCCTGCGTGGAGGGTCCTCTTCATACGGTCACCACCGTACACTAAATTTGAATGCAAGGTAGCCGTTTCAAAATGGCATACCTTGCATTCCTATTGACTGATTTGATTCTTCAAATTCAAACCAGCCAATAGGATGAAAGCTTCTGAAATCCTATTGGCTGTTCAAAACAGCCAATAGGATGAGAGCTACTGAAATCCTATTAGCTGTTCAAATCAGCCAATAATAATTTTTATTAGTGTTGGTGATGTCCGGGAAGTGGCGGAATAGGGGTTAACAACTTTTATTAGTATCGGCGATGTCAGGTAGCGGCAGATTAGGTGTTAATCACTTTATTTAGGTGTCGGCAATGTCAGGGACAGTGTATTAGGGGTGTTTAGACTAGGGGTTTATGTTAACTTTCTTTTCCCCATAGACATCAATGGGGTTGCCTTACGGTGATCTCCATTCCACGATTGCAGGTGTTAGTTTTTTTTCTAACACTCCCCATTGATGTCTATGGGGGAAAGCGTGCATAAACTCAGCCCTTGGCTTTTGTGCGGTATGGAGCTTAACGCACCATAACGCACAGCACAAGGAGGCTTTTCAGTAACTTGTAATGGCAGCGCTATGGAGAGTTCAATAACGCAATTTTTTTGGTGTTAGTTTCGCACCCTGTTTAGCGCAAAACTTGTAATCTAGGTGATTGTTTGTTAAAACACCTTTCCATTTTGGCGTAAACTGAATACAACATAGCAACAGTGAGTTTCTATGTAAAAATAAAATACAATATTGTTTTTTTACTGGATTTTAACTTTTTTAAACTAGGACCCCACTGTCTTGCAACATTGTATCTTTCTAAGAGACCCTTAAATGAGATTGTGCTTTCATGACTGGGTCTTTATAGAGGACACGTCTCCAAACATATTAAATCCAAACTCATTCCCAAGGGGCCATTTTAAAGTGCCGGAGCCTACATTACTGAACTTGTAAACAAGAATACATGACTGTGAATTCAGTATTGTAATAAAAAAAATTACATGAGCTAACCAGTGGCATCTCTAGAAATTGTATATATAGGGGACACACAGTCAAAAGCAAATGGGCCACTAAGAACTACTAATGCATTAACAAAAAATGTACCCATGGACTAGGATCACTACAGTGAGAAGAATTATGTTAATTGGAAGGGGGGCAGAAGGGCCAGCCTTTATGTAGCAGGCTAATGCTCCCTGGCCTCCCCTTAGACCCTGTAGTGTTTGCTTTAGAATGTTCCTTTAAACCACAGACCTCCATTTATTACTTTCTTTTAAAGCCATCAGAGATAGTTAATTTGAAGGAATCAGGTAGCAGATAAAATATTAGCAATAAGGTTGATATTAGTGTACATTTGGTTACCTTGATATGTTGGGGGCATGTTTATATTATACAGGACAGTTATACAATACAATATTTTTATTAAAAAACGTATTCATGGATGATTTAAATAGTGATTGCTGCTGGCCCGTAAGAAGTTAACTGGATGACTCTAACTTTGAATGTGAGCAAGCTGCAAGAAAATGGGTTTGGTGTGGTAGTAGTTATCAAGTGATTACGCTAAATGGTGCCCCTACTTTTGTTTTGCAGATCTATGGATCAATTTCTCAGTTAACGGTGTGTCATAATGAGGCCCATCTTATCATTTATAGAGCAATAGGACTTAATCATCACTTGAGATTATTTTTACAACATATTACTCCATGCCTAAATAATTTCATGGAGTGTTTTCAAACATTTGGAATATGTTCATAGAAGTTCTCTTTATAAGTGATGGTACAGAGCAGGTCACTCTTCGTCTTTTATTTGTTTTGTTTAGCCTGTTTTATTTATCTACATTTCTTTTTTAATTTGATTAAATATCATTATTTACTCCAATTCGTGTACCCTGTTCTAGGGAATAAGGAGGTACTTAACAAAAATAATAATAATCATAAAAATAATAATAATTATTTTTAATTTTTTTAATAACTATATTAAATAATAATAAATACATTAGAAACTCTACAGAGAGTTGACTCATCCTCTATTTATACCAAGGGAAACGGAATGTGGCAAGGGGTCACCCTTAGGCTAGTGGACAAGAAATTTTACCTTTATGGAAGAAAATATAATAGAAAGTGTGGGAACCCTGTGAATATACATATATTTTGTTTAAAAAAGTGAGGTATAAAGAGGAAATTATAGTAGGCTATGGTTATGACTGTGTATGTTTTATTTATTTATTTTTTCCTGACATGAGCTTTGAGAATGTCATTTATTTTTTTGGTATGTTACAAATCTAAAAAAATATATTTAGAATTTGCACTCAGGTTAGCGCAACTGAATCATGTCCGCCCTGCATCGCTGAATGCCGACATACGCTGTCGGCATTTAACATTACACAAGCATTTCTCGTGAACTGCTTGTGCGATGCCTCCCCTTGCAGATTCGCGGCCAATCGGCCTCTAGCAAGGGGTCTCAATCAACCGGATCGTATGCGACTGGGCGGATTGATGTCCGCAGCCTCAGGTGTACAAGTTAAGGAGCAGCGGTTTTAAGAAGGCTTGCATGGAACCAGGTGCATTAGACACCATTCGGGGCATGTTAAATCGCCCCCCTAGTGTAAGGTCTATGGCGTAAAATAAAATGTGCACCAAACACAGCATAAATACATTACACCTAAATAAACACTTTCTGATAAAAAATTATTCACACGGATAGTAATATTTTTTTAAAGGGTTAAAGGGTATGTGGTATATGACAAGGTAATGGACTGGTAGGGGCTTCAATGTATGTACAGTATATACAGTCTAAATATGTTTATGGGTGTATATATATATATATATATTTATATTTATGTGTCAGTATGTATATATATATATATATATATATATGTGTGTGTGTATTGATGTGGTTATGAACCTATATATGTATATACATACATATATACATATATATTCACACCCATACACAAATATATATATATATATATATATATATATATATATATATATATATATATATATATATATGTATATATATGTGTGTGTGTGTGTGTTTGTGTGAATATATGTGAAATCATAGAAGTCTATGGGGGAGTATGTTAGCATGGTTGCAGCATAGTAACTTCAGCTCTTTGTGTGCATCGGGATAAAGTGTGAGAGAACATTTTTTTCTTTCAACTTGTAATACACGGGAGTGATAAATAGCGCTCCACTCCTAATCTAGCACAAAGTCTGTAAAGCACACCATAAAATCCCACATTCAAATCCTAATAAAGATATAGGGCTAGACTATCTTCTGGTTAAATGAAAAAAATGTCCCCAAATAAACACCTAGATTACGAGTTTTGCGTTAGAGGCTATGCAGTGCTAACGAGCGGTTTTCTCTCACCGCTCACTTACCTACAGCACTGGTATTACGAGTTTTCTGAAACCAGTCGTTAAAAGACAAGAAGTGAGCGTTGAGCAAAATTTAGTTCATTACCGCATTCCAATACCAGCACTTCTTAAGTCAGCGTTGAGCTGGTGTAAAGTGCTCGTGCACGATTTCCCTATAGGAATCAACGGGAGAGCAGGCTGAAAAAAAGTCTAACACCTGCAAAAAAGCAGCGCAAGACTCACTAACACAGCCCCATTGGTTCCTATGGGGAAATAAAAGTTATGTTTACACCTAACACCCTAATATGAACCCTGAGTCTAAACACCTCTAATCTTACACTTATTAATCCCTAATCTGCCGCCCCCGACATCGCTGACACCTATATTATACTTATTAACCCCTAATCTGCCGCTCCAGACACTGCCGCCACCTACATTATATTTATTAACCCCTAATCTGCTGCCCCCGATGTCGCCATCACCTACCTACACTTATTAACCCCTAATCTGCTGCCCCCAACGTCGCCACCACTATAATAAACATAATAACCCCTAAACCGCCACACTCCCGCCTAGCAAACATTAGTTAAATATTATTAACCCCTAATCTGCCATCCCTAACATCGCCACCACCTATCTACATTTATTAACCCCTAATCTGCCGCCCCCAACGTTGCTGCCACTATATTAAAGTTATTAACCCCTAAACCTAAGTCTAACCCTAAACCTAACACCCACTAACTTAACTTAATATAATTTAAATAAATCTAAATAAATATTCCTATCATTAACTAAATTAATCCTATTTAAAACTAAATACTTACCTATAAAATAAACCCTAAACTAGCTACAATATAAATAATAGTTACATTGTAGCTAGCTTAGGATTTATTTTTATTTTACAGGCAAGTTTGTATTTATTTTAACTAGGTAGAATAGTTATTAAATTAACTATTTAATAACTACCTAGCTAAAATAAATACAAATTTACCTGTAAAATAAAACCTAACCTAAATTACACTAACACCTAACACTATACTATAATTAAATAAATTAACTAAATTAAATACAATTACCTAAATTAAATTAAGTTAGCTAAAGTACAAAAACAAACAAACACTAAATTACAGTAAATAATAAACAAATTACAGAAATTTAAACTAATTATACCTAATCTAATAGCCCTATTAAAATAAAAAAGCCCCCCCAAAATAAAAAAAACCCTAGCCTAAACTAAACTACCAATAGCCCTTAAAAGGGCCTTTTGCGGGGCATTGTCCCAAAGTAATCAGCTCTTTTACCTGTAAAACAAAATACAAACAACCCCCCAACAGTAAAACCCACCACCCACACAACCAACCCCCCAAATAAAATACTATCTAAAAAAACCTAAGCTCCCCATTGTTCTGAAAAGGGTATTTGGATGGGTATTGCCCTTAAAAGGGCAGTTAGCTCTTTTGCCGCCCAAACCCTAATCTAAAAAATAAAACCCACCCAATACACCCTTAAAAAAACCTAACACTAACCCCCTGAAGATCGACTTACCGGGAGATGTCTTCATCCAAGCCGGGCGAAGTGGTCCTCCAGATGGGCAGAAGTCTTCATCCAAGCCGGGGCGAAGTGGTCCTCCAGATGGGCAGAAGTCTTCATCCAAGCCGGGCAGAAGTGGTCCTCTAGACAGGCAGAAGTCTTCATCCAGATGGCACCTTCTATCTTTATCCATCCGGCGCGGAGCGAGTCCATCTTCAAGACATCCGATGCGGAGCATCCTCTCTTCTGGCGACGACTAAAACAGACTGAAGGTACCTTTAAGTGATGTCATCCAAGATGGCGTCCCTTAGGATAGAGTTCTATCAGCAAATAGGAATTAAGGTAGAAAAAATCCTATTGGCTGATGCAATCAGCCAATAGGATTGAAGTTCAATCCTATTGGCTGATCCAATCAGCCAATAGGATTGAGCTTGCATTCTATTGGCTGATTGGAACAGCCAATAGAATGCAAGCTCAATCCTATTCGCTGTTCCTATCCTCAATCCTATTGGCAGTGAGTGCTTACTCTAACTTTGAAATTATTGACATATCTATATAGCACCCTGGCGGTTGAAGACAGATGGTGAGAGTGCATACACCTACAAACCAAATATTTCTATATATACATATATATAGATCACATAAGAACACATATCTGCCGTTAAGAAATGTTACACTTGTATTTCACTCTGTTGTCCTGTGTCAGGGTGCCAGGAATCAGATAATACGAGAAGTGCAAAAATAATCACACCTTTATTAATAGCAAAAAATAATAAAAAGTCCACAAGACAAATAACAAGCCAGGAATCAAAAACAGAGCTGGTAGTAAGAAGAGACAAGTCAGGAGCCAAAGCCAATAGTCAGACGAGCCGAGTCAGGAACCAAAGCGAGTAGTCAGACAAGCCGGAATCAGGAACAAGGAGAACAGCAGAGTCAGGAACAAGTCAGGGATCAGGAACCAGGAGGGACATCAGACAGCCAGGTAATACATAGGAGCTCTCACAAACAGCTCTGAGACAACGCAAGGGCAAAGCATACTGAACAGAGGCCCTTTAAATAATAAGTGATGACATCACAATTCTGAGACTGCATCCTGTCTCACACTGATGATGTACACCAGTCTGGTCATAAAAGGAAGTGCAGGAAATGAGCAGCATCACACAGTATGCACCAGAGTCAGCAAGCGAAGTGAGTAAAATGGCTGCCAGCAGCACATGGCAAGCAAAGCAGGGAAAAAACCCTGACATCCTGTTCTCAAGCAGTGTTATCATCGAGGAGTGAGATGTCACATTCCAAGAGAAATAGTGCTATGCTCTACTGCGAGAATATTTGTTTGTTTTGAGAACACTTTTTCCTTAATGGTCGCTACCTGAAATAATATGATTGACATAACTTTACACACGTCTGCTAAACTGTACATTAATTATTAGAATTGCTGAGAGGGGGCATGAGAGTTTTGTGCAATATCATAGAAAGAAGTCTCAGACACAGAACCTGTGAAATCTGCTGTGTGTGTCCCACTGAATGATGGCTCTGACTGTAACTGCAGTCCTCTGCCTGTCTACCCTTTTACGCTAATATTAATGCCTTATTCGAAACTCAAAGATAAGTAATGCGTTTATAGTTTAATTACTGCCTTGTTTTTCATGCTGATTACTGATTTATGTTATTACAATAAGGTCATAATAAACACTGTTTGATTATACTGCATTTTGGTGTGTCCGTTTCCTTCCCTTTTTTAGTACTATTGTGAGAGCTAGAATGTGATTGCCCCAGCGCCAGGGCATAACAGTATATGAAAACATCTTACAATATAAAATGAATTAAAAGTCACTCCATAAAACAATTCAAACATCCACATTAATCCACATGTGTAAAAAGCAAAGTTAATAAACTATATAATGCACACCAATAGCTATTCTTGCTTTTTAGAAAGATAGGACATTTAGAAATAAGGGAAAGCTTTCACTAATTAAACTTTATATGTAATTCTCATTCGTTGAAAGGATACTGTTGTCTCCCATGTTAGATGTTGATAGGTAGATCATTCCTCTGGACATGGGTAATTCCTATGATCAGTAAGAGTGTTCAGGAAAGATCTGTGCATGTCCTATTAAGTTATTTAACACAGCAAATTCATTGATTTTTTTTTAACTATTTTTACCTAAGGATTTCTATAAGAGAGTTAACAGATCCAGGATCCTTATAGAGGACTTTTATAGATATATTTCGCTATTGCCACCTGTTTGCAGTTTATTATTTATTTGTTTATTTATTATTTATTTATTTATGTTTGCAGTTTCTATCTGAATGGTATCCCTTTTGGGATGGAGTGGGATTTATGAGCTCCAATAACTATAGCATAACAAAGCAAATTTTTTTTGAAGCATTAACACAACTTTTGAATTTCAATCAACATAACTGCAAGTGTCTAAATGATTTTAGAGATGCATGACTAAAGTATGTGCAGCTATGGTTAAAGCATATCTGTATTTCAAGGCAATACATAATATGAGACTGCATTGTTCTTTCCTTCATTTTTAACCTAACCTGACACATACTTGTCAATTTTGCCACACTATTGAATTAATTATAATTATATTAATTCAGCGAATACTATCAATTACATTTCTGTTTGAAGTGTAAATGATTCCAGCTTCTGAAAGTGGAAAATGAAGTGGTTTTAGACCAGTACAGCACAATGTCATTGTAAGGTCTTCGTCATCAAAGGAGCTGAATTATGTTCGTATGATGACAAAATGAAATTAACTAACAGAACAATGAAAGTACTTGTGTCAGTGGAACAAATTGATTTCATTTTAAGAAAAACATGCAAAAACACAAATTTGCAGTTTCATGTGCTGTTCACATTTGTCTCATCTATCCACTAATGCTCACAGTAAAATATGCTTGTTGTACTCAATAATCGGAATCTAAACATATATTTTCATGAAGAAAAATAAACTTAAATCTTTTTTTTTTTTTACCTTACACAGCTGTATCAGTTATTTGTTTTAAGCTACTTCCTGTAAATGTTAATTGACTAGTTTCTACCTTCTAATGATCAATTGGCATTTGTAGAAAATACACAACTGATAATAGTATCAGGGCTCTCAGAGGTCTTAGTTGGGTGCACATCTTTCACTGCAGGTATTTGGTGAGCAGCTTTTGGTACTTTGGACATATAGACAGTTTTGCACTATTGTGTGTTTATCTTCCTAGGTTTGCACAAGATATTTGGAATACTTATAGATTTTATATTTTTGGATATATATTTCACCACATAGTGAGATTAAATAAGATTATGGGCTAGATTAAAAGTGGATCGCTAATTTATTTTGTGCCCGCAAACGGCTGGTTATTGCTACCACAAGCTTGCAGTAGCAAATAATGCTTATAAAATTAACCAGAGATCAGATCTCTGGTAAATTGTATAATTTTCCACCAAATACCCCCAAAATCAAGTGTAATATACTTTATTAAAAAATAAATGCCTAGATTATGAGTTTTAAGCGATATAGGGAAATTAATGAACGCAACAAAAGTTGCGTTATTTAATACCCTAAAGCGCAGCCATTAAAAGTTTTTCAAAACCCGGCTTGCGCGTGCGAGATGGGGTTTTTAAGATCAAAAGCGCACCAAAAACTAGTGCTGTTTTGACGTGCTCGTGCACACTTTCCCCATAGACATCAATGGGGAAAGCGGGTCAGAAAAATGTCTAACACCTGCGATTGCGGAAAGAAAAGCTCCGTAACGCAGCCCCATTGATGTCTATCGGGAAAGAAAACTAACATGTAAACTTAACACCCTAACATAAACCCTAAGTCTAAGCACCCTAATCTGCTGCCCCCGACATCGCTGATGCCTGCCTACAGTTATTAACCCCTAATTTGCCACTCCCGATATCGCCGCCACTAAAATAAAGGTATTAAACCCTAATCTGCCACTCCCGATATCGCCACCACTATACTAAAATTATTAACCCCTATTCCACCGCACCCCAACATCGCCACCACTATATTAAAGTTATTAACCCCTAAACATCTGGCCTCCCACATCACTACCACTAAATAAACCTATTAACCCTTAAACCACCAGTCCTCCACAATGCAACAACCTAAATTAAACTATTAACGCCTACACCTACTCCTAAACCTAACCCTATCCCTAAACCTAACCCTAAACCTAACCCTAACATAATCCTAACCCTAACACCCCCTAACTTTAACATAATTAAAAAAGATCTAAATTACATTTACAATTATTAACTAAATAATACCTATTTAAAACTAAATACATACTTACCTGTGAAATAAATCCTAAGATAGCTACAATATAACTAATAGTTATATTGAAGCTAGCTTAGGTTTTATTTTTATTTCAAAGGTAAGTTTGTATTTATGTTAACTAGGTAGACAAGTTAGTAAATAGTTATTAACTATTTACTATCTACCTAGTTAAAATAAATATAATTTACCTGTGTAATAAAACCTAAGCTACCTTACACTAAAACCTAAAATTACAAAAAAATAAAAAAACCTACCATTACAAAAAATACAAAAACGAAATTATCCAAGAAAATAAAAATTATTCCTATTCTAATACCCTTTGAGAGCTGCTTAAAATCCTATTGGCTGTTCGAATCAGCCAATAGGATTTAAGCAGCTCTCATTTTATTGGCTGATTCATCATCCAATAGAATTAGAGTTGCTTAAATCCTATTGGCTGATTTTAGCAGCTCTAATCCTATCAGCCAATAGGAATGCAAGGGACACCATCTTGAATCAAATATTCAATGTATGGCGGCAACCATATGAAGAGGATGCTCCATGCCGGATGTCTTCAGGATGGATCCGCTCTGCGCAGCCGGGATCAAGATAGAAGATGCCGCCTGGCTGAAGATTGAAGAGGCAGCCTAGATGAAGACTTCTCGCCGCTTGGATGAGGACTTCGCCGCCGGAATGAAATTTAAAGAGGCCATCTCGATGAAGACTTCTCGCTGCCTGGATGAAGATCATTCAAGCGGGACTTAAAAAATTGTAAGGGAATCTTCGGGGGTTAGTGATAGGTTTTTTAAGGATTTTTTGGGTGGGTTTTAATTTTAGATTAGGGTTTGGGCATGTAAAAGAGTTAAATGTACTTTTAAGGGCAATGCCCATCCAAATGCCCTTTTCAGGGCAATGGGTAGCTTAGTTTTTTTTTTAGAGTTAGGTTTTTAATTTTGGCGGGTTAGTTGGGTGGTGGGTTTTACTGTTGAGGTGGTCTTTGTATTTTTTTTCAGGGAAAAGAACTGATATCTTTGGGGCAATGCCCCACAAAAAGCACTTTTAAGGGCTATTGGTAGTTTATTGTAGGCTAGGGTTTTTTTTTTATTTTGGGTGGGCTTTTTTTTTTATAATATTTTTATTAAGGATATAACTTACAAATTTCCAAAAATAGAGTGCAAAACAGATCAATATCATACACAAAAATTCACATATACATTGTTATACATTGTGCTGAAATAACCATATTTTCAGCGTTAAAAGACGAATGCACAACTCGTAATCTAGCTGAAAGATAGTAGCATTCTTTATTTTTAATAAAATAACTGCAATAAGCAGTTATGAGGGTTTAAAGTTGCCGGGTGTAGGGTGTTAGAAAAAAATGGCACTGAAAAGAGCCTTTACATAGAGGTCTATGGGAACTGTATATTTACAATCTGCTGCCCATCACTGCACGACTTACCCCCTTCTCTGCGCTAGTTCTCAAGCCATGTCTCAAGGCATGAGAATGAGGCTTCCTTTGCAGAAGTGCACCCTTGTGAGTGCAATGCTTCTCAGCAATTCAAGCGCAAGCTTGCGTTCGCATTGCGCTCAACTTGTAATACCAGCACATATTTGTGTACGCTGGTATTACTCAGTGGAGCGCATATATCGCTTTAGTGAAAGTGATATTTTGTGCTCCACTTGTAATCTAGCCCATAATATTTTGAGACAGTCATGTGGGAATAGTCTATTTGGACTATTATTGGGACACTACTTTTTTCTTATTTTTTTTTTGTCACTTGAATATTGTCATTAATACCTACATATTCATATAGATCTATATTTGTTTTAACATTGTAATAAACTATTGTATATTGCTATATATTATATTGTTACACTTTAGCCCTCTCTGTGATTCTGAATTTCTATTGCATATTGTGTTTCTTTTAGTAATTTTTAGGATGCTCCTATTTTAAGGTATCTTGAGTAACACATTCTCTAAGTGCTGGGTTTCAAGTATTTCTTTATACTACTGAGAGCTTGGTCGTGCAAGGGCTCCCCCTGCATCATTCCTGGTTCCACAGTCATAGGGGGATATCTATCAAGCTGTCAACTTTGTTGAATTCAACAACACCAATATGCTCGCCTAACATCGCAGCCGCGGAACGGAATACAATCTCCATACTTATAAAAAAAGGTGGCAAAAAGACACGCACCAAGTACGGGGTGATGAGCATCGGACTGTTGTTAAGTAACAGTCATCGATCTCGCATCTATTCAGCTTTTTACCAACTTTATTTATACCGTGGGGGGTAGTTATCAAGCCGTCAACCTCAAATACGCTGCGTATTCCGCAGCGTATTTGTGGCGAGGCTGATACGCCTTAGTTATCAAAGGCTCGAGACCGGCAAAAGTAGAATTTTGTGACGTCAGCTTCGATCCGCCGGACTCAGTCCGACACAGATCGATTCTTACGTCACTCCAGATGTTCCGCACACAAGTGCGGCACATTCTCACTACTTTTGCTAGCTATCAAAAAACTAGCAGGTACGCTCAGCACTTTTACGGCCCAGCGTACCTGGTTTTCAAAGCGCCAGCCTGGAGGCGGCGGATCCCATAGGAATCAATGGGAGTCTGACCATAGCGAAAGTACAAGTTCGCTGCTGCCAGACATCCCATTCATTCCTATGGGAGCTGTATACACCTAACACCCTAACATGTACCCCGAGTCTAAACACCACTAATCTGACCCCCCCTACACCGCCGCAACTAAATAAAGTTATTACCCCCTAAACCGCCGCTCCCGGAGCCCACCGCAAGCTACTCTATACATATTAACCCCTAAACCGCCGCTCCCGGAGCCCACCGCAACTATAATAAATGTATTAACCCCTAACCCGCCGCTCCCTGAACCCGCCGCAACCTATATTAAATGTATTAACCCCTATCCTGCCCCCCCTACACCGTCGCCACCTATAATACATTTATTAACCCCTAATCTGCCCCCCCTACACCGTCGCCACCTATAATAAATTTATTAACCCCTATCCTGCCCCCCACTACGCCGCCGCCACTGTAATAAAATGATTAACCCCTAAACCTAACCCTAACCCTAACGCCCCCTAACTTAAATATTAATTAAATAAATCTAAATAAATTAACTCTTATTAACTAAATGAATCCTATTTAAAAATAAATACTTACCTTTAAAATAAACCCTAATATAGCTACAATATAAATAATAATTATATTCTAGCTATCTTAGGATTTATTTTTATTTTACAGGTACCTTTCAATTTATTTTAACCATGTACAATAGCTATTAAATAGTTATTAACTATTTAATAGCTTACCTAGCTAAAATAAAGAGAAATGTACCTGTGAAATAAATCCTAACCTAAGTTACAATTACACCTAACACTACACTATACTTTAATAAATTATTCCTATTTAAAAATAAATACTTACCTGTAAAATAAACCCTAAGATAGCTACAATGTAATTAATAATTATATTATAGCTATCTTAGGATTTATATTTATTTTACAGGTAACTTTGTATTTATTTTAGCTAGTTAGAATAGTTATTAAATAGTTATTAACTATTTAATAACTACCTAGCTAAAAGAAATACAAAATTACCTGTAAAATAAATCCTAACTTAAGTTACAATTAAACCTAATACTACACTATCATTAAATTAACTAAATAAACTACCTACAAAGAACTACAATGAAATACAATTACATAAACTAACTAAAGTACAAAAAATAAAAAAAGCTAAGTTACAAAAAATAAAAAATTAAGTTACAAACATGTTAAAAATATTACAACAATTTTAAGCTACTTACACCTAATCTAAGCCCCCTAATAAAATAACAAACCCCCCCAAAATAAAAAAAATCCCTACCCTATTCTAAATTACATAAATTTCAAAGCTCTTTTACCTTACCAGCCCTTAAAAGGGCCATTTGTGGGGGCATGCCCCAAAAAGTTCAGCTCTTTTGCCTGTAAAATAAAAATACAACCCCCCCCCCAACATTAAAACCCACCACCCACATACCCCTAATCTAACCCAAACCCCCCTTACAAAAACCTAACACTAATCCCCTGAAGATCATCCTACCTTGAGTCGTCTTCACTCAGCCGAGCCACCGATGGAACTGAAGAGGACATCCGGAGCGGAAGAAGTTAATCCTCCAAGCGGCGCTGAAGAAATCTTCCATCCGATGAAGTCATCATCCAGGCAGCGCTGAAGAAGTCTTCGATCCGGCCGATGTCATCTTCAAAGAGGCGCTGAAGAGGTCTTCTATCCGGGCGAAGTCATCTTCCAAGCCGGAAGATTAAGGAATTAAGGTAGGAAAATCTGATTGGCTGATGGAATCAGCCAATCAGATTGAGCTCGCATTCTATTGGCTGTTCCGATCAGCCAATAGAATGCGAGCTCAATCTGATTGGCTGATTGGATCAGCCAATCGGATTGAACTTGAATCTGATTGGCTGATTCCATCAGCCAATCAGATTTTCCTACCTTAATTCCGATTGGCTGATAGAATCCTATCAGCCAATCGGAATTGAGGGGACGCCATCTTGGATGACGTCCCTTAAAGGAGCCGTCATTCGTCGTAGTCCGTCGGTGAAGAAGGTGGTTCCGCGTCGGCGGAAGGAAGATTGAAGACCCGGCTTGGAAGATGACTTCGCCCGGATAGAAGACCTCTTCAGCGCCTCTTTGAAGATGACATCGGCCGGATCGAAGACTTCTTCAGCGCCGCCTGGATGATGACTTCATCGGATGGAAGATTTCTTCAGCGCCGCTTGGAGGATTAACATCTTCCGTTCCGGATGCCCTCTTCAGTTCCATCGGTGGCTCGGCTGAGTGAAGACGACTCAAGGTAGGATGATCTTCAGGGGATTAGTGTTAGGTTTTTGTAAGGGGGGTTTGGGTTAGATTAGGGGTATGTGGGTGGTAGGTTTTAATGTTGGGGGGGGGTTGTATTTTTATTTTACAGGCAAAAGAGCTGAACTTTTTGGGGCATGCACCCACAAATGGCCCTTTTAAGGGCTGGTAAGGTAAAAGAGCTTTGAAATTTATGTAATTTAGAATAGGGTTAGGGCATTTTTTTATTTTGGGGGGCTTTGTTATTTTATTAGGGGGCTTAGATTAGGTTAAGTAGCTTAAAATTGTTGTAATATTTTTAACATGTTTGTAACTTAATTTTTTATTTTTTGTAACTTAGCTTTTTTTATTTTTTGTACTTTAGTTAGTTTATGTAATTGTATTTCATTGTAGTTCTTTGTAGGTAGTTTATTTAGTTAATTTAATGATAGTGTAGTATTAGGTTTAATTGTAACTTAGGTTAGGATTTATTTTACAGGTAATTTTGTATTTCTTTTAGCTAGGTAGTTATTAAATAGTTAATAACTATTTAATAACTATTCTAACTAGCTAAAATAAATACAAAGTTACCTGTAAAATAAATATAAATCCTAAGATAGCTATAATATAATTATTAATTACATTGTAGCTATCTTAGGGTTTATTTTACAGGTAAGTATTTATTTTTAAATAGGAATAATTTATTAAAGTATAGTGTAGTGTTAGGTGTAATTGTAACTTAGGTTAGGATTTATTTCACAGGTACATTTCTCTTTATTTTAGCTAGATAAGCTATTAAATAGTTAATAACTATTTAATAGCTATTGTACATGGTTAAAATAAATTGAAAGGTACCTGTAAAATAAAAATAAATCCTAAGATAGCTAGAATATAATTATTATTTATATTGTAGCTATATTAGGGTTTATTTTAAAGGTAAGTATTTATTTTTAAATAGGATTCATTTAGTTAATAAGAGTTAATTTATTTAGATTTATTTAATTAATATTTAAGTTAGGGGGGCGTTATGGTTAGGGTTAGACTTAGGTTTAGGGGTTAATCATTTTATTACAGTGGCGGCGGCGTAGTGGGGGGCAGGATAGGGGTTAATAAATTTATTATAGGTTGCGGCGGGTTCATGGAGCGGCGGTTTAGGGGTTAAACTATTTATTTAGTTGCGGAGAGGTGCGGGATCAGCAGGATAGGGGTTAATAATTTTATAATAGAGGGCGACGGTATAGGGGGGCAGGATAGGGGTTACTAGGTATAATGTAGGTGGCAGCGGTGTCCGGGAGCGGCGGTTTAGGGGTTAATACATTTATAAGACTTGCGGCGGGGTCTAGGAGCGGCGGTTTAGGGGTTAATACATTTATAAGACTTGCGGCGGGGTCTAGGAGCGGCGGTTTAGGGGTTAATACATTTATAAGAGTTGCGGCAGGGTCTAGGAGCGGCGGTTTAGGGGTTAGTAACTTTATTGAGTTGCGGGAGGCTCCGGGGGCGCCGGTATAGGGGGTAGAACAGTGTAGTTTAGTGTGAGTGCTTAGTGACAGGCTAGCAATAAAGCTGGGAAAAAGCCGAAGGGCAGCGAGATCGGATGAGTGATAACTCTCACAGTCCGCTGCTCATCGCCCCGCGGCTTTTTGACAGCTTTATTTGATAACTTAGGCGAACGTATTCAAGGTCCGCGGCGGCGAAGGTAGGCGAGCTTAGGCGGGCGTATTGGGCCGGCGAAGGCAGAAAAGTAGACGGCTTGATAAGTAGCCCCCCGTGTCACTAAACGCCGCCACTATACTAAAATGTTTAACCCCTATCCTGCGGCTCCCCAACCCCGCTGCCACTAAATAAAGTTATTAACCCCTATCCCGCCGCTCCCGGACCCCGCCGCCACTAAATAAACGTATTAACCCCTAAACCTCTGGCCTCCCACATCACTACCATCAACTAAATCTATTAACCACTAAACTGCCAGCCCCCCACATCGCCATAAACTAAATTAAGCTATAAACCCCTAAACCTAACAACCCGCTAATGTTAAATTAAAATTACAACATCCCTATCTTCAAATAAATTTAAACTTAGCTGTAGAATTAAAATAAACTATTTTTAAACTATTAATTAACCTACCCTAACTATTATACTACAATTAAATTTAAATACCAATTAAATTAACTAAATTACATATTAGAAAAACCTAACCCTACTCAAATTATTTAAATATACTATTAAACCTTATTATAAATTACTAAATTACAAAAAAAAAATAAACGCTAAATTACAAATATAAAAAACACTAAATTATGAGAAAAAACAAAACAGAGTATCAAAAATAAAAAAGAATTACACCTAATGGAGTAGCCCTATCAAAATAAAAAAGCCCCCCAAAATAAAAAAAAACACTAGTCTACAATAAACTACCACTGGCCATTAAAAGGGCCTTTTGCGGGGCATTGCCGTAAAGAAATCAGCTCTTTTTCCTGTAAAAAAATACAAACACCCCCCAACAGTAAAACCCACCACCCAACCAACCAACCCCCCCAAATAAAAACCCTATCTAAAATAACCTAAGCTTCCCATTGCCCTGAAAAGGGCATTTGTATGGGCATTGCCCTTAAAAGGGCATTTAGCTCTTTTACCTGCCCAGATCCTACTCTAAAAATAAAACCCTTAAATAAATCTAACACTAACCCCCAACGATCCACTTACAGTTATTGAAGTCCCGCTTGAAGGATCCATCCAGCCGGCAAGAAGTCTTCATCCAGGCGGCCTCTTTCATCTTCATCCAGCTGGTGGTTTAGGGGTTATTAGGTTTAGTTAGTGGTAGTGATGTGGGAGGTCAGAGGTTTAGGGGTTAATACATTTATTTAGTGGCGTTGGGGTCCGGGAGCGGTGGGATAGAGGTTAATACTTTTATTTAGCTTGCGACGGGGTCTGGGAGTGGCAGAATAGGGGTTAATACATTTTATTTAGGTTGCAGCGATGTCGGGCGGCAGATTAAGGGTGTTTAGACTTGGGAATTATGTTAGGGTGTTAGGTGTAAATGTTACATGTTTTCTACCATATAAATCAATGGGATATCTGTCAGCATCGAACATAAGCTCTCGCTGCTTCCAGACTCCCATCGATTCCCATGACATCCTCGGCCTCCAGGGTGGCAGATTGAAAACCAGGTACGCTGGGCTGGAATAGCCGCTAGCGTACCTGTTAACTATTTTATAACTTTGAAAAAGTGTCAAATAGAGCCAAATGTGTATTCGGAACATCTGTAATGACGTAAGCATCGATCTGCGTCGGATTGAGACCGGCGGATCGTATGTTACATCACAGATTTCAATTTTTCCCGGTCTGTAGGCTTTGATAACTAGGTTGGATCAAGCTCGCAACAATTACGCTGCTGAATTCCAGCGTATTTGCGGTTGACGGTTTGATAGATATCCCCCATAGAGAAGCAACTCTAATTTATCATTTGGGGCTCCAAGCTCAGCTTCTGCTAATTGCAAACAGCCAGAAAGGACAGCATTTGCCCTGGTCCCAGTGTGGTCTAGTTATGATTCTGACTTGTATATTAGTTTAAATTTACCGGTAAAATTAAACTAAAAAAAATGACCACCTGTTGTTTATACCTATCTTTACTATGGGTTTCAGAAAATTGTTGAGCACAATGTCCCTTTAAGGAAGAAAAACAAACAACAACATCAACTTTCCTTGTCACTTAAAAAAAATTCTGAAAATTATTATGAAGATGGAAATTCTCTCCTCCTAAGTATTAATTGAACAGCTTAAATGCATCCTCTTGAAATATTAACTTTGACTAAGCACTTATCAATCACAAGAAACACAGCAGTTAAAATAAATTATAATGCAAAAAAAATCTAAATTGCTATTCATTTTTATAACAAGTAAGTATTACTGTCAGTGATTTTATCATGTGAAATGTGTGTAATTTATAGATTAAGAGTACAAGATGTAAAACACTGGATGAGAAGCCTATGTCCAATAAATTGTAACAATTGCTTTATAATAATGATGCATGCCAGTGTAAACAGGGTAATCGTTAAATCTGTTTCCACCAAATGGAAAATAAAAGAAACTTGGCTAGATTACGAGTCTTGCGTTAGGGTTAAAAAGCAGCATTGAGAGGTCCCAACGCTGCTTTTTAACGCCCGCTGGTATTACGAGTTGTGAAGGTACAGGTGTACCGCTCACTTTTTGGCCAGACTCGGAAATACCGCAAATCCACTTACGTCAATTGCGTATCCTATATTTTCAATGGGACTTGCACAGCGCCGGTATTACGAGTCTTCCAAAAAGTGAGCAGTACAGCCTCTCCTGTCAAGACTGATACCGCATTTTAAAGTCAGTAGTTAAGAGTTTTACACTACAACGCCGTAGCATAAAACTCTTAACTAAAGTGCTAAAAAGTACACTAACACCCATAAACTACCTATTAACCCCTAAACCGAGGCCCCCCCACATCGCAAACAATAAAATAAATATATTAACCCCTAATCTGCCGAACCGGACATCGCCTCCACTATAATAAATATATTAACCCCTAAACCACCGCACTCCCATATCGCAGACACTAGTTAAATATTATTAACCCCTAATCTGCCGGCCCTTACATCGCGGACACCTACCTACATTTATTAACCCCTAATCTGCTGCCCCCAACATCGCCGTCACTATAATAAAGTTATTAACCCCTAAACCTAAGTCTAACCCTAACCCTAACACCCCCTAACTTAAATATAATTTATATAAATCTAAATAAAATTACTACAATTAACTAAATTATTCCTATTTAAAGCTAAATACTTACCGATAAAATAAACCTTAAGATAGCTACAATTTAACTAATAGTTACAGTGTAGCTATCTTAGGGTTTATTTTTATTTTACAGGCAACTTTGTATTTATTTTAACTAGGTAGAATAGTTAAAATAAAGACAAATTTACCTGTAAAATAAAACCTAACCTAAGTTACAATTACACCTAACACTAAACTATAATTAAATACATTAAATACATTAAATACAATTAATTACAATTAAATAAAATTATCGAAAGTACGAAAAAACAAACAAACACTAAATTACAGAAAATAATAAAATAATTACAATATTTTTAAACTAATTACACCTACTCTAATCCCCCTAACAAAATAAAAAAGCCCTACCCTACACTAAATTACAAATAGCCCTTAAAAGGGACTTTTGTGGGGCATTGCCCCAAAGCAATCAGCTCTTTTACCTGTAAAAAAAAAGTACAAATACCCCCCCAACATTAAATCCCACCACCCACACAACCAACCCTACTAACCCACCCAAACCCCCCTTAAAAAAACCTAACACTAATCCCTTGAAGATCACCCTACCGTGAGATGTCTTCACCCAACCGGGGAAAAGTGCACCTCCAGACGGGCAGAAGTCTCACCCATCCGGGCAGAAGTGGACCTCCAGATGGGCAGAAGTCTTCATCCAGACGGCATCTTCTATCTTCATCCATCCGGCGTGGATCGGCTCCATCTTCAAGACATCTGACGCGGAGCATCCTCTTCAAACAACGGCCGATGACTGAATGAAGGCTTCTTTAAATTATGTCATCCAAGATGGCGTCCTTTCAATTCTGATTGGCTGATAGAATTCTATCAGCCAATCGGAATTAAGGTAGAAAAAATCCTATTGGCTGATGCAATCAGCCAATAGGATTGAGCATGCATTCTATTGGCTGATTGGAACAGCCAATAGAATGCAAGCTCAATCCTATTGGCTGATTGGATCAGCCAATAGGATTGAACTTCAAGCCTATTGGCTGATTGCATCAGCCAATAGGATTTTTTTCTACCTTAATTCCGATTGGCTGATAGAATTCTATCAGCCAATCGGAATTGAAGGGACACCATCTTGGATGACGTCATTTAAAGGAACCTTCATTCAGTCATTGGCCATCGTTTAAAGAGGATACTCTGCGTCGGATGTCTTGAAGATGGACCCACTCCGCGCCGGATGGATGAAGATAGAAGATGCCATCTGGAGGTCCACTTCTGCCCAATTGGGTGAAGACTTCTGCCTGTCTGGAGGTCCACCTCTGCCCGGTTGGGTGAAGACTTCTTCCCATCTGGAGGACCACTTCTGCCGGATTCGTTGAGGACTTCTGCCCGGTTGGGTGAAGACTTCTCATGGTAGGGTGATCTTTAAGGGGTTAGTGTTAGGTTTTTTTAAGGGGGAATTGGGTGGGTTTTAGAGTAGGGTTGGTTGTGTGGGTGGTGGGTTTTAATGTTGGGGGGTATTTGTACTTTTTTTTACAGGTAAAATAGCTGATTACTTTGGGGCAATGCCACACAAAAGGTCCTTTTAAGGGCTATTTGTAACTTAGTGTAGGGTAGAACTTTTTTTTTGGGGGGGGCTTTTTTATTTTGTTAGGGGGATTAGAGTAGGTGTAATTAGTTTAAAAATGTTGTAATTATTTTAATATTTTCTGTAATTTAGTGGGGGGGGTTTGTACTTTAGATAATTTTATTTAGATGTAATTAACTTAGGCCTAGATTTAGAGTTTGGCGTTAGCCGTGAAAACCAGCGTTAGAGGCTCCTAACACTGGTTTTAGGTTACCTCCGGTATTTGGAGTCACTCAAAAAAGGGTCTAACGCTCACTTTTCAGCCGCGACTTTTCCATACCGCAGATCCCCTTACGTAAATTGCGTATCCTATCTTTTCAATGGGATTTTTCTAACTCCGGTATTTAGAGTCGTGTCTGAAGTGAGCATTAGAAATCTAACGACAAAACTCCAGCCGCAGGAAAAAAGTCAGTAGTTAAGAGCTTTCTGGGCTAACGCCGGTTTATAAAGCTCTTAACTACTGTACTCTAAAGTACACTAACAACCATAAACTACCTATGTACCCCTAAACCGAGGTCCCCCCACATCGCCGCATCGATTACATTTTTTAACCCCTAATCTGCCGACCGCCAACTACGTTATCCTTATGTACCCCTAATCTGCTGCCCCTAACACCGCCGACCCCTATATTATATTTATTAACCCCTAATCTGCCCCCCACAACATCGCCGCCAGCTACCTACAATAATTAACCCCTAATCTGCCGACCGTAAAGAGCCGCCACCTACATTATAGCTATGTACCCCTAATCTGCTGCCCCTAACACCACCGACCCCTATATTATATTTATTAACCCCTAATCTGCCCCCCTCAACGTCGCCTCCACCTGCCTACACTTATTAACCCCTAATCTGCCGAGCGGACCGCACCGCTATTATTAAAAAGTTATTAACCTCTAATCCGCCTCACTAACCCTATAATAAATAGTATTAACCCCTAATCTGCCCTCCCTAACATCGCCAACACCTAACTTCAAACATTAACCCCTAATCTGCCGACTGGAGCTCACCGCTATTCTAATAAATGTATTAACCCCTAAAGCTAAGTCTAACCCTAACACTAACACCCCCCTAACTTAAATATAATTTTAATCTAACAAAATTAATTAACTCTTATTAAATAAATTATTCCTATTTAAAGCTAAATACTTACCTGTAAAATAAATCCTAATATAGCTACAATATAAATTATAATTACATTGTAGCTATTTTAGGATTAATATTTATTTTACAGGCAACTTTGTAATTATTTTAACCAGATACAATAGCTATTAAATAGTTAAGAACTATTTAATAGCTACCTAGTTAAAATAATTACAAAATTACCTGTAAAATAAATCCTAACCTAAGTTACAATTAAACCTAACACTATACTATCATTAAATTAATTAAATAAAATACCTATAATTACCTACAATTAAACCTAACACTACACTATCAATACATTAATTAAATACAATATCTACAAATAACTACAATGAAATAAACTAACTAAAGTACAAAAAATAAAAAAGAACTAAGTTACAAAAAATAAAAAAATATTTACAAACATAAGAAAAATATTACAACAATTTTAAACTAATTACACCTACTCTAAGCCCCCTAATAAAATAACAAAGACCCCCAAAATAAAAAATGCCCTACCCTATTCTAAATTACTAAAGTTCAAAGCTCTTTTACCTTACCAGCCCTGAACAGGGCCCTTTGCGGGGCATGCCCCAAAGAATTCAGCTCTTTTGCCTGTAAAAAAAAACATACAATACCCCCCCCAACATTACAACCCACCACCCACATACCCCTAATCTAACCCAAACCCCCCTTAAATAAACCTAACACTAAGCCCCTGAAGATCATCCTACCTTGTCTTCACCTCACCAGGTATCACCGATCCATCCTGGCTCCAAAATCTTCATCCAACCCAAGCGGGGGCTGGCGATCCATCATCCGGTGGCTGAAGAGGTCCAGAAGAGGCTCCAAAGTCTTCATCCTATCCGGGAAGAAGAGGCGATCCGGACCGGCAACCATCTTGATCCAAGCGGCATCTTCTATCTTCATCCGATGACGACCGGCTCCATCCTGAAGACCTCCACCGCGGACCCATCTTCTTCCGGCGACGTCCAACTGAAGAATGACGGTTCCTTTAAGGGACGTCATCCAAGATGGCGTCCCTCGAATTCCGATTGGCTGATAGGATTCTATTAGCCAATCGGAATTAAGGTAGGAATATTCTGATCGGAACAGCCAAATATGCGAGCTCAATCTGATTGGCTGATTGGATCAGCCAATCGGATTGAACTTGATTCTGATTGGCTGATTCCATCAGCCAATCAGAATATTCCTACCTTAATTCTGATTGGCTGATAGAATCCTATCAGCCAATCGGAATTCGAGGGACGCCATCTTGGATGACGTCCCTTAAAGGAACCGTCATTCTTCAGTTGGACGTCGCCGGAAGAAGATGGGTCCGCGGTGGAGGCCTTCAGGATGGAGCCGGTCGTCATCGGATGAAGATAGAAGATGCCGCTTGGATCAAGATGGTTGCCGGTCCGGATCGCCTCTTCTTCCCGGATAGGATGAAGACTTTGGAGCCTCTTCTGGACCTCTTCAGCCACCGGATGATGGATCGCCAGCCCCCGCTTGGGTTGGATGAAGATTTTGGAGCCAGGACGGATCGGTGATACCTGGTGAGGTGAAGACAAGGTAGGATGATCTTCAGGGGCTTAGTGTTAGGTTTATTTAAGGGGGGTTTGGGTTAGATTAGGGGTATGTGGGTGGTGGGTTGTAATGTTGGGGGGGTATTGTATGTTTTTTTTTACAGGCAAAAGAGCTGAACTTCTTGGGGCATGCCCCGCAAAGGGCCCTGTTCAGGGCTGGTAAGGTAAAAGAGCTTTGAACTTTAGTAATTTAGAATAGGGTAGGGCATTTTTTATTTTGGGGGTCTTTGTTATTTTATTAGGGGGCTTAGAGTAGGTGTAATTAGTTTAAAATTGTTGTAATATTTTTCTTATGTTTGTAAATATTTTTTTATTTTTTGTAACTTAGTTCTTTTTTATTTTTTGTACTTTAGTTAGTTTATTTCATTGTAGTTATTTGTAGGAATTGTATTTAATTTATTTATTGATAGTGTAGTGTTAGGTTTAATTGTAGGTAATTGTAGGTATTTTATTTAATTAATTTAATGATAGTATAGTGTTAGGTTTAATTCTAACTTAGGTTAGGATTTATTTTACAGGTAATTTTATAATTATTTTAACTAGGTAACTATTAAATAGTTCTTAACTATTTAATAGCTATTGTACCTGGTTAAAATAATTACAAAGTTGCCTGTAAAATAAATATTAATCCTAAAATAGCTATAAAATAAATATTATTTATATTGTAGCTATATTAGGATTTATTTTACAGGTAAGTATTTAGCTTTAAATAGCAATAATTTATTTAATAAGAGATAATTAATTTTGTTAGATGTAAATTATATTTACGTTAGGGGGGTGTTAGTGTTAGGGTTAGACTTAGCTTTAGGGGTTAATACATTTATTAGAATAGCGGTGAGCTCCAGTCGGCAGATTAGGGGTTAATAATTGAAGTTAGGTGTCGGCGATGTTAGGGAGGGCAGATTAGGGGTTAATACTATTTATTATAGGGTTAGTGAGGCGGATTAGGGGTTAATAACTTTATTATGGTAGCGCTCAGGTCCGCTCAGCAGATTAGGGGTTAATAAGTGTTGGCAGGTGGAGGCGACGTTGTGGGGGGCAGATTAGGGGTTAATAAATATAATATAGGGGTCGGCGATGTTAGGGCAGCAGATTAGGGGTACATAGGGATAATGTAAGTAGCGGCGGTTTACGGAGCGGCAGATTAGGGGTTAATAATAATATGCAGGGGTCAGCGATAGCGGGGCCGGCAGATTAGGGGTTAATAAGTGTAAGGTTAGGGGTGTTTAGACTCGGGGTACATGTTAGAGTGTTAGGTGCAGACGTAGGAAGTGTTTCCGCATAGCAAACAATGGGGCTGCGTTAGGAGCTGAACGCGGCATTTTTGCAGGTGTTATTTTTTTTTTCAGCTCAAACAGCCCAATTGTTTTCTATGGGGGAATCGTGCATGAGCACGTTTTTGAGGCTGGCCGCTTGCGTAAGCAACTCTGGTATCGAGAGTTGAAGCTGCGTTAAATATGCTCTACGCTCCTTTTTTGGAGCCTAACGCAGCCTTTATGTGGACTCTCAATACCAGAGTTATTTTTATGGTGCGGCCAGAAAAAAGCCGGCGTTAGATTTTCGGGTCGTTACCGACAAAACTCTAAATCTAGCCGTTAGTTTTGGTAATTAATTTAATTATAGTGTAGTGTTAGGTGTAATTGTAACTTAGGTTAGGTTTTATTTTACAGGTACTTTTGTCTTTATTTTAACTAGGTAGTTATTAAATAGTTAATAACTATTTAATAACTATTCTACCTAGTTAAAATAAATACAAAGTTGCCTGTAAAATAAAAATAAACCCTAAGATAGCTACAATGTAACTATTAGCTAGCTTATGGTTTATTTTATAGGTAAGTATTTAGTTTTAATTAGGAATTATTTAGGTAATTGTAGTAATTTTATTTAGATTTATTTAAATTATATTTAAGTTAGGGGGTGTTAGGGTTAGGATTAGACTTAGATTTAGGGGTTAATAACTTTATTATAGTAGCAGCGACTTTGGGGGGCGGCAGATTAGGGGTTAATAAATGTAGGTAGGTTGCGTTGACATAGGGGGCGGCAGATTAGGGGTTCATAAGTATAATGTAGGTGGCGACGGTGTCCGGAGCGGCAGATTAGGGGTTAATAAGTGTAAGATTAGGGGTGTTTAGACTCGGGGTTCATGTTAGGGTGTTAGGTGTAGACATAAATTTTATTTCCCCATAGGAATCAATGGGGCTGCGTTAGGAGCTTTACACTGCTTTTTTGCAGGTGTTAGGTTTTTTTTTCTGCCGGCTCTCCCCCATCGATTCCTATGGGGAAATCGTGCACAAGCACGTTTTACCTGCTTACCGCTAACATAAGCAGCGCTGGTATTGAGGTGAGATGTGGAGCAAAATTTTGCTCTTCGCTCACTTTTTTGCGGCTAACGCCGGGTTTGTAAAAACCCGAAATTCCAGCGCTGTCTGTAAGTTAGCGGTGAGCATAAACTGCTCGTTAGCACCGCACCCCTATTAACGCAAAACTCGTAATCTAGGTGACTATTATGCAGGTGGAATTAAACAGATATAGTCTCTCCATTAAATCAGACAATAAGCAAAGAACAAAATATTATTTGACGAATGACAGTTTAAGTTTAAACTTGTCAATTGCTGAAGAAAGCAAAATTGTACTCATAGATGACCTTCATGCCAACCTCAAAAAAAGTGAGCAATTTTGTCTACTATTATCATGTAGTTTTGATAAAGCTATAGATCACTAGAAAAAAAACTTTCCACAAATAATATAAATAATGTAGTAATAATAGAGGAAAAGAGATGATGTGATACCTGCCTTACTCCTGTTCTACCATGTTAATATCTCACAATTGTTTATTAATATCATAAGTTGATCCTGTTTTGCCACATGATGTGGTAGTCTTTGGTGTGTTTTTACTACAAATGATGAATCTTTCTTAGTGTCCATGTACTGAGTGTTACTGCTCAATACAGTGCAACTTTGTTCTTGACTGATTTCCCATTCTTGAGCTACATTTGGCTTACTGTTTATCATTCTGTCTATTGATGTCTCTCCAATTCCTTTTGTAAGAGTAACTTTGTTGCTTTTTTGGGGAATATTTTCATATTGATTATTGCTTTGGAGTGAATAAAACTATGTTCCACTGATAATGAGAGTGTGGTAAACTCCACCGTGTACCACACCCTTAGGGGCGCCTCCTACTAGGATAGGCAAAATACAAATATCATTAAGTCCAAAGCAAATAGTTATAAGAAAGGATTTGATAAAATATAAATATACAAATAAATGAGAACTACCAAATGTCCCCAAAAAATGGAATTAGGAAGGATGATTCCACAAGCAAGAAAATCCAGACACAGCGTGGCAGCTCTCAGTCATAGGATGGTCTTCCTGTGGTGTGGATAGCTGAAAAAAGAAAACAGAGGCGCCAACATGGCCTAGTACAGCAAAAAATTAAAACTACACCTGGAACAGGATCAGAAATGTACTCACAAATGGAGCACACACGTACCATTAGCACCAGCGGGTGCGCTCCATTTGTGAGTACATTTCTGATCATGTTCCATGTGTAGTTTTCATTTTTGGCTGTACTAGGCCATGTTGGTGCCTCTGTTTTCTTTTTTCAGTTATGTTCCACTGACACAACTTTATCTAGTGAACTTTATTCTATATTTGTGTTGCTTCAGCTGAGGGAATTCCACCACTCAGCAAACTCACTATTCATTTTTTCCACTTCACATTGGATCTACACTTGATAGACATCTTGGGGGGAGCCTACGAACTCAGGCGAAAGCAGATGATAGTTATGAGATAATGGGGCCAATTTATCAAGTTCCCAATGGCCCCTGTTTCAGCATGAACCTTTAGGCTGTCGGCATTCAGTGATATCTAGCAGACATGATACGCTATAGCATATCGTGTTGCACAGACATTGATAAATCGGCCCCATTGTCACTATATTTTTGCCATCCAGGTGAGCTTTATACTATACTAAACAGTTGTAAGTGGAGATTTATATGCAAATACCAATTAAGACTGTTATTATTATTATCAGGTATTTGTAGAGCGCCAACAGATTCCACAGCGCTATAACATAAGCAGTATACAAGATAACATGTAAGGGTTCAAATGGGTAGAGGACCCTACGGAGAGTTGCACTGCTATAGTCGGTTCTTATGAAGGTGACCTACAAACAGCTGGACTCATAGGCTTTCATGCTAAGGGGTTCAAGGGGGTAGCAATGGAGTTAGGAAAGGTTAGTGTAGGTTGTTTGCATCCCTGAATATTAGATTCTTTAGGGAGCACTTGAAGCTTTCAAAACTTAGGTAGAGTCTCATGGAGCGGGGCAGAGAGTTCCACAAGATGGAAGCCAGTCTGGAGAAGTGCTGTAAATGGGAATGTGAGGTGGTAACAAGAGAGGAGGAGAGTAGGAGACAGTAAGCAGAGCGAAGGGGGCGGGAGAGAGAGTATCTGGAGACAATGGCCTCTAGTTATGAAGCCATCTACTTACCTGCATTCCCCGGCCCAATAGGCTCGCCTAAGCTCGCCTCACATCGCCACAGCGGACCTGAATACGCTCGCCAAAGTTATCAATAAATTTGTCAAAAAAACACGCACCAAGTACGGGGCGATGAGCAGCGGACTGTGATAGTTATCACTCATCAAGCTCGCTGCTCTTCGGCTTTTTTACAGCTTTATTGATACCCCTGTCACTAAGCACTCACACTATACTATACTGTTCTACCCCCTATACCGGCGCCCCCGGAGCACCCCGCAACTAAATAAAGTTATTAACCCCTAAACCGCTGCTCCTAGACAACTGCTCCTAGACCCCGCCGCAACTATAATAAATATATTAACCCCTAACCCACCACTCCCGGACCCCGCCGCCACCTACATTATACCTATTAACCCCTAATCTGACGCCCCCTATACCGCCGCCACCTACATAAACTTATTAACATCCCCTGCCGATCCCGGACCCCGCTGCAACTAAATAAATTGTTTAACCCCTAAACCGCCGCTCCCGGACCCTGCCGCAACTATAATAAATATATTAACTCCTAAATCGCCACTCCCGGACCCCGCCGCCACCTACATTATACCTATTAACCCCTAATCTGATGCCCCCTATACCGCCGCCACCTACATAAACTTATTAACCCCTATCCTGCCGATCCTGGACCCCGCCGCAACTAAATAAATATGTTAACCCCTAAACCACCGCTCCCGGACCCTGCTGCCACTTACATAATACCTATTAACCCCTATCCTGCCCCCCCTACACTGCCGCCACTATAATAAAATTATTAACCCCTAAACCTAAGTCTAACACTAACCCTAACACCCCCCAAACTTAAATATTAATTAAATAAATCTAAATAATATTACTCTTATTAACTAAATTAATCCTATTTAAAACTAAATACTTACCTATAAAATAAACCCTAATATAGCTACAATATAACTAATAATTACATTGTAGCTATTTTAGGATTTATTTTTATTTTACAGGCAACTTTGTATTTATTTTAACTAGGTACAATAGTTATTAAATAGTTAATAACTATTTAATAACTATTGTACCTAGTTAAAATAAATACAAAGTTGCCTGTAAAATAAAAATAAATCCTAATATAGCTACAATATAACTAATACTTAATATTAAATAGTTATTAACTATTTAATAACTACCTAGCTAAAAGAAATACAAAATTACCTGTAAAATAAATCCTAACCTAAGTTACAATTAAACCTAACACTACACTATCATTAAATTAATTAAATAAATTAGCTACAAATACCTACAATTAAATACAATTAAATAAACTAAACTAAATTACAAAAAAAACAAACACTAAATTACAGAAAACAAAAAAATATTACATGAATTTTTTAAACTAATCACACCTAATCTAAGCCCCCTAATAAAATAATAAAAAAATAATAATAAAAGTCCCTACCCTATTCTACATTACAAAGTAATCAGCTCTTTTACCAGCCCTTAAAAGGGTTTTTTGCGGGGTATTGCCCCAAAGTAATCAGCTCTTTTACCTGTAAAAAAAAAATACAACCCCCCAACATTAAAACCCACCACCCACATACCCCTACTCTAACCCACCCAAACCCCCCTTAAAAAAACCTAACACTAACCCCCTGAAGATCTCCCTAACTTGAGTCGTCTTCACCCAGCCGGGCCGAAGTCTTCATCCGATGGGGCAGAAGAGGTCATCTGGATCGGGAGAAGTCTTCATCCTATCCGGGCAGAAGACGACATCCGGACCGGCAGACATCTTCATCCAAGCGGCATCTTCTATCTTCATCCATCCGATGAGGAGCGGCTCAATCTTCAAGACCTCCGGCGTGGAGCATCCTTCCTGGCCGACGAATGACGGTTCCTTTAAATGACGTCATCCAAGATGGCATCCCTCGAATTCCGATTGGCTGATAGGATTCTATCAGCCAATCGGAGTTAAGGTAGGAAAAATCTCATTGGCTGATTCAATCCGATTGGCTGATTGGATCAGCCAATTGGATTGAATCAGCCAATCAGATATATATTTGAGTCCACTATTATTAAAAGAATGAGGATCCCATAGCTCCTTGGGCTAGCTCCCTGACATGTTTTGCGAATGAATGCTTTATTAAAGGCGGAGCCGCAGCATTGAGTTCCCATATTTATGGGGTAAAGAAGAAAATGATTGGGCTTTCAGATTGTATTCTGATTGGCTAATGAATATGGTCTCAAATGATAATAGGGGCATGGATTTAAATGAAAGATTTGAAAGGATGTATATTGATTAAGACGATGGGAGGAGAAGTTATGTAGCCATGTTTTTCTAAACGACTATAATTTACTTTTTTAAAAATTGTGATTCCGTGTGGACTACAATATGAGAATAAGGATGTATGCACTAATCATGTGGCAAGTAATTTAATACGCTAACTGTATTTTAGGTGTTGACTGTCCCTTTAAATCAACTGCTGTACATCCGTCAGGTATAGCAATTAACACAGTCTATTGACATGTGGCTCAGAACAATTCCGTCCTGGTCTGGCACAAGTAGTAAACAACAGAAATGAATGATCCTTGAACAATAATTAATATATTGAAATTCCTCTCGGACTTGCACAGTTTGTGTGTAGCATTGGATACCTTTACAAGCCATTGGGATCTGAAGTAGCAGGAGGATATTTTCAACCGTGTTGCTTCTCTGGCATATTGCTTCCAAAGTGACGGGTGACACTCGCTATGATTACCTGCCTGGTGCAGTGGTTATGGATAAACATGTATTCCAAATTCAACAGGTATACTGTAATTCCTCTTTAGAGAATCCTGCCCTTAGTGCAATTTGTATGCAGGAAAAAAGGAGATAGAGTGAGAAAGTCTATATTAAAATCAAAGCTGGATAAGAAGTTAACCCAGTTTAAAAATCCAATATCTGAAACTTGAAAGAAAATATTGTGATTAAAATATGCCACTACTTTCGACGTATTTCACCCTATCAAGGGCTTTTTCGCAATAAGTGTTGCATAAAGCAGTTGCTCTTAAAAAGGACCATCTTTTTGCTCATTGGTTAAGATCCTTATTGGGGGATTCAGCTAAGAATACCAAGATAACAAAGCAAATTTGATGATAAAAATAAATTGGAAAGTTGATTAAAATTAATTAAGTCCTATCTGAATAATGAAAGTTTAATTTTGACTAGACTGTCCCTTTAAGAGGTGAACGGATGACGTTACAATACTGTTATCTAAATATGGAATGCTAACCCTAGGAATGCTACTCAATAGAAGTGTTAGATTTATAGGACAAAGCATTCAGGTGATTCCAATAAATTAGTTAATGACATGATCAAAGACAGTCAAAAGGCCAATTTGGAAAATTTGATTCAGGGTGAGATGAGTTAAAATAAACTGACAATAGCATTTGGAGGAGGCTGAAGTTATACTATTAGTGAACTTATAAATGTAGGAATTATCACAAGTATTGACAAGGTTTGAACATCACATAGCTAAAAGACAAGATATCAACAAAGCAAGTACATAACTTAAATCACAGATTACAGACACATACCAAAAGAGAGACTTAGACAGAGTGCAATTGACACAGAAAGCAGTAAATCTGGCATGAGATGATGCAGGACCCAATTCACATACCAAAAGAGAGACTTAGACAGAGTACAATTGACTCAGAAAGCAGTGAATTTGACAGAAGATGATGAAGGACCCAATATATAGAAAACATTTAACCCTAATCAGGTAATAAAACCATTTACTGCTTATTACGTAGTTGCTGTTGCATAACTGTAATGTCAGATTGACTTTTCTTCTTGACATCCAATTCCAATTTAACTTGACCCTGACTGATATTTTTTATCAATCTTTGTGTAGCATTCATCTTGAGCTTTTTTCCTTTGTACCGCTACTGAATTGTTGAATCTAGTGGCTGATACCTGGCATCCTGAATGTTTCATAGCAGCGGATTCCAGCTGCTCAAGGATATTTTTGTAATTATTAATACTATAATGTTGCAGAAGCAATTCAAGTTCTATAAGCTCTCCAGAGCCTTAAACTAGCTTCCATATACATTGAGCCTCAGATACTGGGGGATTTCTGGATTAGACAGTCTTTCCTTGAACTTGAGTCTGCGTGATGGGTGACTTCTTTAATTTATGGAGAAATTGCTATTGCACACAACTTGCAAAAACAAGGTTTCTGTGTGTTTTGAAGAACAGAAGGAGAAGAGACCCTTCATTAATTGGTGTAACAGCAAACTATGCGGCTGATTTATCAACTTGCGGGTGGACATGATTCACTGTATCCTCCTCAGAGGTGGTAGATGAGTTAAAGAGCAACGGGCTTATGACCGCTGCTTCTTAACTTAAGTTTCCAGTGAGCCATAAACTTTGGGTTTAGATTGCAGCATCCGCTGCTTGATAAATCTACCCCTATGTATTAAGGACATTAAAGGGACATTAAACACTTTGAGATGGTAATATAAATTGATAAATTGTATATAATAAAACAACTCTGCAATATACTTTCATTATTTATTTTGTCCTCTTTGCCTGTAATTCCAATCTGAAATTGTGAGCTTTTCAGTTCCTGTTAGAAATGGAAGTGCAGAACACTGTTAAATCCAGCACAACCATTGGCTACACACTCTAGTGACCTATTTATAACTGTCCCTAATTGGCCACAGCAGAGAAGGTAACACAAGTTACAACATGGCAGCTCTCATTGTTTTATAGACACTAAAACTTTACACTTATTTTGTCACTTTTTAAACAACCAATGAAACTTTAAAAAATACATTTACATGTTAGTCATGGACTAATCTTTTCTTTGAATGCATCATTCTATCTAGCATGTATTTAGTGTTTAATGTCCCTTTAAGGACATATTGGAGAAAATTATATGACAAAGGCAATACTATTTAATTATAACAGTGGCTTGGATTCCAATCTTCTCAATAGGTTTTTCTCATAGATGATGTAGTGCAATTAGCCCTTTTCAAAATCTGAAAAATTCTGTTCAGTCATTAGAAATTATTTTGGATTGTGTTAGCTCATTGGATATTTACACTCCTTACAAACCCTATTCCAATCCATCAAAAACACTTATGAGACAAAAAGCAGTGCCCTCTACCCAGAGCTAGATATGGTCAATCAGAGGACACTAGTACAACTTGAGACATGTTTTTAGCCATATTATGACACTAGATGATAAAAATATGACAACCATGTCATATTAAGTACCAAACTAATTATCATGATCTAACTGGGAAATTGCTTATATAGGTATATGCACTGAATATGTAAAACAGAAGTTATAAGGTGTTCTATAATTTCAGCCAAAGACTCGGAACTTTATGACATGTCATAAAAAGAGGGGAAAGGATATTTCTAGCCCCTATGTAAGAAGGTTGGGTCAATCAATTTGATATCAGAGAAACAGGTATAAAATGTTTTGTCTTACAAGACAAGCTGTTCATTCTACATGGGAGGCTGTATACCAACAGAGTGAATGACCATCTTTCCTGGCCAATCTCCCTGGCACAGATATCTAAAGCTAGTAAAGTATTGGATTCTGTTATTTCTACTTTTTATTTTAAAACTGTTTGCCTGTGTATAATTCTATTTGTTAACATATTTTAATTAATAATGTACTATGCATAATTTTTCGCATACTAAATATTCACTTATTAAGTTTTTGCCTTTTTCTAATATTTGACCCACACTACTGAAAGAAACTGGTAGTATTAAGACTGTATTTTTAGATTATTTTTGCTAAATTGTATTCTGGGATTTAATTTGTAAGTCTGGGTTTCCTTAAAGGGACAGTTCACCCAATAATTTTCTCCCATTTAAATTGTTCTCAATGATCTATTTTACCTGCTGGAGTGTATTAAATTGTTTACAAGTAGCTCCTTTACCTCTATTTTGGCCTTTGAAATAGCTGATTTAGCTTGTGGTTTCCAAACATAAACTGAATTTTTTTATACTGGAGTCTCAGCTATTGAAAAGCCTAAGTAAACGCAGCCAGCAGAAGAAATTAAACTCAAAGTGGGTTGCAGGATAGTTAAGTAATAAAATGATCATTTTCTATTGTTCTCACTATGTATTGAGCTTTAGTTTTCCAGACAAATATAAGATAATGAAGCAAGTGTGTGTACACAAAGTCATAACATAATCGGAGATGATATTACCTGAAGCTCAACCCATCGTAATAGGCTGTCGTTTAAAAGCACAAAACTAGCTACTTCACAAATAAACCTAAAAATGAAATTTCTCATACATTTTATACTCTACAGCTGGTAGAACAAGTAGTTGAAAATGTATTAATATAAAAACAATTTTACAGTGTACTGTACCTTTAAGATTTCCCGTATAATAAATCTTAAGTGGTGGCAGCTTAGAGATAGTTTAGTGTGGGTGGCATTAAATGGGAGTTTGGGCATTTTATCTAAGTCTAGGACAGACTAGAGAGTTTTGTTAACCCTTGCACCCACTGAACTAAGTCACAAGCTTGCCTCTAATGGCTGCTAGACTGTAACAGATTGGTTAAAGTGGAAAGGGTCTGTTAACCCTTTCAGTGCCCAAAAAGTGACTGGTGCAGGGTTGGTTAACCCTGGTCGTCATAATAGACATTAACACTTACTTTGAATTTCAGCAGTATATTTTTCTGACAACCTTCAGTTTCCTCTCATTTCCCTGTCCCTGCCCTGTATCATTCATGTGACATCCACCAGCCAATCACAGACTGATATATGTAGCTATAGTGAACTCTTGCACATGTTAAGAGCATTTGCCTCATAAAGTGTGCACGCATAATTTGATAATAGAAGTATTGGAAAGAAAAATACATGCTCTATCTCAATCATGAAATATTTATTTTGACTTTGAAAGTCATTTAAACTTTTTTTTTTTTAATAAAAAAAATGTATTTTTTAACATTTCCATACTGCTGATTCATATGCATGCTAGATTTTTTTAAGTTTCCTGGCTTTTAAACTCTCTCACAATCAAACACTTCTCTATCATCTCATAACACTTCCAGCTTATCAAGTATGTTTGATTCAGTACCCCCTCAAACAACTGTGACAAATATAAATAATTAATCACACAATAAGGAAAGCACAGCTGAGAAAGAAATGGCAGCAGGATAAAATAATTGTATTCAATTCAATATTATACTTTGAGTAGTAATTACCACAAACGTATAACTTGTGCTTAGACACTTTTTTCCCTTCACTTTCAGTTCTTTAAACAACTTTTTACTTAATAATTTTCATGCAATTTGATTCATTTAATTGCTGGTCTTTTATTAGGTACAGCAGTTTGACAGAAATGTAAGGCTTTTAATGTCAAAAAAGCACATTTGCCCACATAGTGGTGCCATTAAATCTGTTGCTGAATTGCTTGTAAGTTACCCAACCTACCGTAAATAAGTTCAATGCAAAACCACAGATAACTCATAGATATGTTAAAGGGACAGTATACACTCATTTTCAAATAACTGCATGTAATAGACACTACTATAAAGAATAAGATGCACAGATACTGATATAAAAATAGAGTATAAAATCGTTTAACCCCTTAATGACCAAGGACGTACGCCACACGTCCTCAAAAAAAAGACAATTAATGACCGAGGACTTGTGGCGTACGTCCTTGGTCTGGAAAGCAGCTGGAAGCGATCCTGCTCGCTTCCAGCTGCTTTCCGGTTATTGCAGTGATGCCTCGATATGGAGGCATCCTGCAATAACCCCCCTTGGCCATCCGATGCAGAGAGAGCCACTCTGTGGCCCTCTCTGCACCGGACATCGGTGGCCGGTATCGTTGGTGGGTGGGAGCAAGTCTGGGAGGCGGGTGGGCGGCCATCGATGTGCCGAGTGGAGGGAAGGGGGGCGGGATCGGGGGCAGGGGGGACGGGAGCGCGCACGGGAGCGCGCGCGTGCACGGGGGGTGGCGGGCGGGCGCGTGCACGGGGCAGGAGCGGGAGGGAACCGCTACACTACAGAAAAATAAAAGTGGTAAAAGTTAAAAATAAAATGTTTTCAAATATAGAAATAAACATCTAAGGGATCAAGACGGGGTGGGGGGTTGGTCTTGGGGGGGGGAAAGCTACACTACAGAAAAGGGCATTTTTTTTTTTTACCCAAGATGGCGCCCATTAAGGCAGAGGGGGAGGGTTAGAGAGCTGTTTGGTGGGGGATCAGTGAGGTTGGGGACTAAGGGGAGATCCTACACAGCAGCATATGTAAATATGCCAAAAAAACCACAAAAAAAGCCCAAATATAGCTTTTATTTTAGTACTGGCAGAGTTTCTGCCAGTACTTAAGATGGCGGGGACAATTGTGGGGTGGGGGAGGGAAGAGAGCTGTTTGGGAGGGATCAGGGGGTCTCATGTTTCAGGTGAGAGGCTGAGCTCTACACTAAAGCTAAAATTAACCCTGCAAGCTACATAATTAACCCCTTCACTGCTAGCCATAATACACGTGTGAAATGCAGCGGCATTTGGCGGCCTTCTTATTACCAAAAATCAACCCCAAAGCCATATATGTCTGCTATTTCTGAACAAAGGGGATCCCAGAGAAGCATTTACAACCATTTGTGCCATAATTGCACAAGCTGTTTGTAAATGATTTCAGTGAGAAACCTAAAATTGTGAAAAATTTAACGTTTTTTTTTAATTTGATCGCATTTGGCGGTGAAATGGTGGCATGAAATATACCAAAATTGGCCTAGATCAATACTTGGGGTTGTCTACTACACTACACTAAAGCTAAAAGTATCCCTAAAAGCTCCCTACATGTTCCATAATTAACCCCTTCACTGCTGGGCATAATACACGTGTAGTACGCAGTGGCATTTAGCAGCCTTCTAATTACTAAAAAGCAACGCCAAAGCCATATATGTCTGCTATTTCTGAACAAAGGGGATCCCAGAGAAGCATTTACAACCATTTAAGCCATAATTGCACAAGCTGTTTGTAAATAATTTCAGTGAGAAACCAAAAGTTTGTGAAAAAATTAGTAAAAAAGTGAACGATTTTTTGTATTTAATCGCATTTGGCGGTGAAATGGTGGCATGAAATATACCAAAATGGGCCTAGATCAATACTTTGGGATGTCTACTAAAAAAAAATATATACATGTCAATGGATATTCAGAGATTCCTGAAAGATATCAGTGTTCTAATGTAACTAGCGCTAATTTTGAAAAATAATGGTTTGGAAATAGCAAAGTGCTATTTGTATTTATGGCCCTATAACTTACAAAAAAAGCAAAGAACATGTAAACATTGGGTATTTCTAAACTCAGGACAAAATTTAGAAACTATTTAGCACAGTGTTTTTTGGTGGTTGTAGATGTGTAACAGATTTTGGGGGTCAAAGTTAGAAAAAGTGTGGTTTTTTTCAATTTTTTCCTCATATTTTATAAACAATTTTATAGTAAATTATAAGATATGATGAAAATAATGATATCTTTAGAAAGTCCATTTAATGACGAGAAAAACTGTATATATTATGTGTGGGTACAGTAAATGAGTAAGAGGAAAATTACAGCTAAACACAAACACCGCAGAAATGTAAAAATAGCCCTGGTCCCAAACGGACAGAAAATGGAAAAGTGCTGTGGTCATTAAGGGGTTAAAAACTTACTTAGAAGCTCTCAGTTTAGCTCTGTTGAAAAGGTAGTTGAAAAGTCCACTGCAAGGGGGAAATAAAACCCTCCCTCCACCTTCTTTTGCATATGGAAAGACCATTTATACAAACAGGAGCAAGCTGGAGAAGGTAGCTGACGTTATTCTCATAAATCTTTGGGGCTTGGTTAGGAGTCTTAAAATCAGAGCAATGTTATTTAAAAATAAGCAAAACTATAAATTTAAAAAAAAAACATTTATATGGGCTTTATAAATAGATCATCTACAAAACATTTATGCAAAGAAAAAATTAGTGTATAATTTCCATTTAAAGGATGATAGCTACCACAGACATTTGCTAAAGAGGGATAAAATTCAAAATGTAACTTTCATGATTCAGATAAAATATGCAATTATAAAAAATGGTTTACTTCTGTTATTAAATTTACTTTGTTTTCTTGGCATTATTTGTTGAATAGCATATCTAGATAGGCTCAAGAACATGCAAGTGTCTTTAGCACTATGAGGTCCATTTATCAAACTGCTGCAGGCAGGGGCATACATACGCACCCTTGTCAGCCGCAGCTCGCCTCTGGTGGGCTGAATTCCGCTGCCGGAATTCAGCATTGCACAAGAACGCTCTTGTGCAACACCGCCCCCTGCCCACGCACAGCCAATCATGAGCGGGCAGGAGCTGTCAATCTCCCCGATCGGACAAGACTGGGGGGATTGAAATTCACCACCTAAGAGGTTGTGAGAACCTGCGGTCATACGGGGTCAAAGACTGGTGAAAGCCTTTGATAAATTGCCCCTATATGGTAGCAGTGTTTGCAATACTGTACAACATTTTATTCATCGCGTCTCTTTAAACTTGGAGTTTTAGTTTGTTTACCTGTTGTACTCTGACAGAAGCCTTTATCTGTAAAAGAGCTATGGAATTTTATTTTTTTTTAAAGGAAAGCTAGAAAGTTTTGGAGGAGTGTCTTATGCACACACATTCTGAGGCACTAGTTCCTTCTAAGCATGTGCAAGAGTTCACAGCTCATATGTGTACACAAGTCTGTAGTCTCATTGTCCAAGATGAAGAGGATAAAAATGAGTCTCTGAACCTCTTTTAATGAAGCTGCATGAACATTTTATTATAAGTACCATTACTATAATAAAACATGTCTGTATGTATGAATAATAAGATCTGTCTTACAAAAACAATATATATATAAATATCTATCTGTCATTGTAAAAAATATGAGAAATAGAATATATTTTCACAACTCACCATATCAGAGCATTTTATTACTTCATATAGAGTTTTTTAATTAAACATTATTATTATTATAATTACTATTTTTAGAATGTAATTTGATTTAAAATAAAGTACTTCAAAAAGATAAATAAGATATGCTGATTAATCGCTTGTTTGAACGGATTAATATTGTTGGCTTGTTTTTTAATTGTTCTAGAAGGTTTTAAACTATGATAATTGATATCATATCATATTCATTTTTGTTAATATTGAATCTTCCAATACAATATTGTGCTCATATCCATAGCATAACAGATGATTTTAAATATGTCTATAGCTTGTTGTGTACTTTATTAAAGTTGTAATAAATCAGTTATATATTTAATCAATAAGCCCTCGTTACTGCATAAATATATTTGTTGTGTTTATAATATTACACTTGTCAGAACTTAGCTATTATTAATTAGGATTAAATAATAATATTTAATAATATTTTTTTATTATTATTATTTATTAATATTCATAAACATCCTAACAAAAAGGCTCCTGTTAACATCACTTGGTGTCTGGTTACTCTTAAGAAAATACCTGACCTGCTTTCCTGGTTTTGTTCCCTGCTTACAATCAAGTTTATGCCCTCATCCAGCATTACCCTTTCCTGTACTTTGTACTGCAGGCTGATAAACTGGTATCTGACTATTGGAATAGAGCTTTTGATTATTCTTCTGACTGCTCCTTGTGCTGTGACATCTGGTTATTGACTGATTCTCTAGTATTGAACTTTTGATTGGTTACTGGCAATTCCCTGTTGATTCTGTTCATCCAGTGACAACTTTGGACTGTACCTGACTTCCATTTACAGCACATCTCCTGGACGCTTGCTTCCAGATTCTAAACAAGGTAAATATTGCACTTAATGAAATGTAAAATCTTGAGGATATGAAATACAGTAATAAAAGCAAAGAAATCTCATGTGACTGTATCTATGCAGAAAAGATATAACAAATATGATATTAGGCTGAATAGAGACTATGGAAAATCACAAAAGTGTATAAGCAAGTCTAAACTTCTTCAAATAGCTCAGCACAATTGACAAGCAATCACATGTAGGTTTTATATATCAAGATAAAAGAATGGACGTGAAACATTTTTTTGGAATTTAGAGAAAGAGTTCTGTGATTGTCTACAGTCAGTATCAATCGAAAAAATAACCATGGAGATGTTGGGCAACAGGTAAGTAAAGTCTGTTTTATTCCTGTTGAATGTTTGATAGCACTTGTTAGATAAAGGAATAAAAGAGACAAATACACATGTGCAATGAACTCTTTCATTACCAGAAGGGATTTCGTTTATGTGAGAGGATACTACTGATATATGTCTCTGCCTTATCATTGGTGTCTAAAATCGTGATACATATATTAATGGTTTTGACCAGTACTTGATAATCTCATAATTGCTTTATCCAAGAAGATGTACTCCTCTAATGTCCAGGAGATCTGTTTCAATCCAGTGAAAAATGTGTCTGTCTTCCTGCATCAGTGAATGACTTCTATGACACTGCTGGCTTGTGGTCTAAGAGGATATTTATTGCTGTATTCTATAATTTATCTTGACACTTTTGAAGGGCCATGTCAAATGCCCTTGTTTTTGTAGAAATGTATTCCCAATCCTAGGACTCTAGAGTGAGGTATATACTTGGGTCCACCTGGAGTAATGTAAAGCCTGAACAAAATACTGATTGTTGTAGTATTTTTGTGTTTACCCAATATCAGAGTAAGGGAAGATGATGTTCAGAATGCATTACATGCATAAATCATACATGTTAGCAAATATAATTTTTTTTTAAAAAGGAAGTCAAAACTTTTGGAGTTGAGTTTAATTCTTTGGAATGAGGGCTAAAATATCTAAAAATGTTTAATACCATTTAGTTAAAAAGTAAAATAAAATATTTATTAGACATCATAAATATATGGTCAACATCACAAGACTCTGGAGGAATTAAATATTCGAAATAACTAGAGGAACTAAAGGAAGTGCAAAACATAATTTTAAATGTTTCAAATAAAGATACCAAGAGAACGAAGAAAAATTGATAATAGGAGTACGTTAGAAAGTTGCTTAAAATTGCATGCTCTATCTGAATCATGAAAGAAAATATTTGGGTTTTACATCTTTAACTAATAACTAATAATATAAATTTATGACATGGATACAATAAACAATTTCATATTATTTTGCTAATATATTTAACACTTAAAACATTAAAGAATGTCAATAATTAATTATCATTCGTTAATTCTGTACAGGGTTCATAGCTTAAAATAATTTGATATAATACACTATTCAAACTTTAACGGCTTTTATATTATTTAAATTCACTTTTCTAAAATGTTCAAAATATATAACTCAATGTGAATGAATTTCTAAGAAAATCTTTTCTTGTCCAGTTATTGTGTTATATGGTTTTAGAAACCGCATGCTTCACTAAAATCTCAAGGTGCCTTATAGTATAAAGCTGACAAATAACATTTTAGGCAGTTCAGACCAATCAAAATAAATACATGTTCCCTTACTTCCTTGTGTGAATAGATGTTTTGTTTTTTCTTCTAAAATCATAGCTACTCTTCACCTGGCAGTTATGTGAATGATACCATATTTCTGGAAGGCTCAACTGGGATGAGTTTGACTGAGGTAGCAATAAATCAAAGCTAAAATACCATATAGCTCTAAATATGTAATATCTTGTATGATCCATGAAGAAAAACAGGCAACATTTACTGTTTATCTTGTTTTCTTTAACAGCTGTGTCATCTTTACTTCTACATAGATCTATATAAAGTAACAAAAGAATAGGCAATATTTTGAAATTCTATTTTTGTTCATAGGTAGCTTTAAAGGGTCATTTTAATGTATACATAAAGGGTCATTCTAGCGTATAAATAGCAAATGCAAACAGGTTAGATACATAGGGCTCCATTTCTGAACCTTTGAATCTAGCTTCAGAGCCCTTGTGGTGCAGGCTCACTCATGCAGCTAAAACAGCCTGAACTGATCCATCTTTGGTGATTGATAACCCCTGCTCTCACATGAGATGCACAAGAGATTTCTAGTGCAATAGTAAATTCTGGCAGTGGATGCTGTGTCACTGAATGCAAACATAGGTGGGCAGGTTCCCTGTCTGGAAACTTTAACTATAGGTCCCATTAAAGAATTAAAGATGTTGCTGGCTGACAAAGTTTTACTCCCCTTCTACTTTAGATTAAGATACAGCATAGATGCCTCTACTGCAGTCAATGTCCATACTAATTTGGAGCAGAATGGGGGTTTCTAGGAGTGCAACTTTGACTATGTCTTTAACATTTTTGAAGGAATGAACTTTAAACTACTGCGTATGGGAGTAATTGCTGTTTGATATTGGATATTTAACTTTACCTTGAGCCAGTGCTAAACATTCTTGACTTTTCTTTGTACTTTTCATTGTACTTCTATAAAAAATAAATAGGATTATTACACATGCAAATCCCAGATGTGTACTAGAGGTCCAGAAGTGCATCTTCTTCCATGTGGTAATTTTTCGAAACTACTTAGCACATTTAGGACTAGATTATGATTGGAACACCCCTCGGATACAGCACGTATCGCAAGTTGCAAGTAAAAAGTTACAATATTGTGACTGCTTTAACATATTCTCCAATAGAATTCAATGGAATGCAAATGATGGGAAAAAAAATTAACATTTTAGTTGTGCTCAAACCTGATCGCATTTTCTCAAGTATGCTAACCCAACATGAAATATTAACATTTCACATTCCAATGTTCTTCACATAGAATAATATATGAATATGTTCCATTTATTCATAAATAAATATTTATTTATATATGTCACAAAAATCCCATGATTCCGATGCTAAGGGGTTAAGTTTCTGTAGTTTTGTGCTGAAAAACATTTAGTTTTCAAGAAGAAAGGTGTCCTGTGTTTATGTTTGTGTTCCCTTTGATGTGCCAGGACACTCATAAATACTTTGTAGTATACACAGAAAAGGCATTTATGGCTCAAATTGTCAGCAGAGGGCATGATAGAACACAGAGCCTCAATCCAGGAACTACACTGGGGTCAATGATAGGACAGACAGCACTGTTAATAAGTACTTTTATCAGAAATAATGTTTCAGGAACATACAGAATGCTAAATATATGGTGTTGGGTATCAAAATACTCCTAACAATATCCCTAAGAGATTGCCTTTTTATATATATATATGCAATAGATTTACCTAGCAGAAATTAAAATGTGTTCTATAATTTCAGACAAAGACTGTTTATGGACTGTCGTAAAAGATAGGGGGCTTCCCAGCCCCTGCAAAGAGGGTTGGGCAAGCAACCTTATCAACTGAAAATTGTATAAAGTTTTGTGTTTTAACATGTAAACTTGTTTTTCTTACATGGCGGGCTGTATACCAACAGAGTGACAGACCATCTTTTCCTGCCAATCTCTCTGGAACAGATACCAAGACTAGTGAAGTATAAGGGTTCTGCTTTTTTCTCTTTTTTATTTAAAAAACTGTTTGCTTGTGTAATTCTATTTGTTAATATCTTATTATTATTAATGCATTGTGCTAATTTCTTGCATAATAAACCTTCATTTATTAAGCTTTGGCCCTTGTCTAATATTTGAACCACGTTACTGAAAGAGACTAGTAGTATTAAGACTGGTAGTATTAGTACTGTGATTTTATGTTATTTTTTTTTACTAAATTGTAATCTGGGATTTAATTTGTAAGTTTCTGGGTTTTCCTTAAGATTTCCCATATCATATAATCTTAAGTGGTGGCAGCTAGATATAGTGTTAGTTTAATGTGGGTGGCATTAAAGGGGAGTTTTGGACATTTCTTTTTTGTCTAGCACAGACTAGAGAGTGCTGTTAACCCTTGCACCTACTGAACTAAGTTACAGGCTTGCTTGGAGTGGGTAAACTGTGACAGAGTAGTGACAGTAGAAGGGGTCTGATAACCCTTTCTGTGCCAAACAGGCCTGTGGCACAGGGTTGGTAAACCTTGGTCATCACAAATTGGTGGGCAGCGGTGTAGATACATTTTTTATTAGATTTTAGTGCTTTTGGATTTGCTAGTGTGAAAATCCCAGTACTAAAAAAAATTGTGACTCTCACAATTTCCAAAGGCTAAAACTCAGTGCATTATATAGTCACACATTGCAAACAGTCCCCTTCCCTATTTTCTGTTTTTCTTTTCTATTTTTTTTTTTACTATGGAGGCATACCAGCAAGAGACCAAGGAAATACTGGCACTGTTATGCCAGAAGCAAGATATCCCATCCCGTGGAAAGAACAAAGATGGACTAATACAACTTCTTAAAGAATATGATAACAGCCATGCCACACCAGCTGAAGCCTCAGGAGAGGTTTCTGCAGCTGTGGGCAGTGATTTATCAAGATCTGGGGATCCATTGGACTGTTATTTGCAAAATGTTCTGAAACATATGAGCTCAGTGGATGCAAGTTTGTGCATGGAGCTGATTGCAAAATTTTATGAGAGCAGGCTGCTGCAGCTGAGAGACAGCCTGATAGGGAAGCTGAGAGAGAGTCTCTGGCAGCTGAAAGACAGGTTGCTGAATGACAGGCTGAGAGAGAGTATCAGCTACAGTTTGCACGGTTGGAGAGAGGTATGGTCTCACCTGTTTTTAGTGATCCTAGAGATAGCTCAGCGGATGCAAGTTTGTGCATGGAGCTGATTGCAAAATTTTATGAGAGCAGGCTGCTGCAGCTGAGAGACAGCCTGATAGGGAAGCTGAGAGAGAGTCTCTGGCAGCTGAAAGACAGGCTGCTGCAGCTGAGAGACAGTCTGCTAGGGAAGTGGAGAGAGAGTCTCTGGTAGCTGAAAGACAGGCTGCTGAATGACAGGCTGAGAGAGAGTATCAGCTACAGCTTGCACGGTTGGAGAGAGGTATGGTCTCACCTGTTTTTAGTGATTCTAGAGACCTTTCTGTTCTCAGAGTGCATGCAGAGAATTTTCCCACTCTGGAGAAAGATGGTGATGTGGATGTATTTCTGCTTAGTTTTGAGTTGCCAAGGGAGCAGTGGGCTAAGTTCCTTACCCCTGCACTGGATGATTGTGCCCCCAGAGTTTGATCAGGACTATGATGCCATTGAAGCTGCATTGCAAAGGAGGTATAATCTTACTACTGAAGTATACAGAAATAAATTCTGTTCTCTGCAGAAGGGTACATCCGAGAGCTATGCTGCAGTTGTTGGAAGCCCAACAACAGCTTTTAAACAGTGGACCAAGGGGCTAAAGATTGCCAGTATAGAAGAGCTGGGAGATTTAATGGTGAAGGAGCAATTTGTGCAGCTGTGCCCAGCAGATGTCCAAGAATGGGTTTTGGATCGTAAACCCAAAACAGCACTGGAAGCGGGTGAGCTGGCAGATTTTACACAGCCAACAGGTCACCAGGGAATGGGAGAAAATCCTTTGTTAAGGGGCATCCACCTGGAAAGGAGCTGCTCCACGACCCCCCTTCACAAATCCTGTTGTGCCTTTAATTAACGTGTCTGTTCCCTCTGGGAAAGGAGAGGCGAGTGCTGCACCTGGGCAGGGGGGATATCCACAGGTGTTTTGCTTACAACAAAGTGGGCCACATTAGCTCTACTTGCCTAGAGAATATTACATTGGTGTCATCAGCTGGAGGGGGTAATCCCTCAGAAGTACCAGCATCTGTTTTGTTCATTACACGACCAGAGGAAAGCAACCAGGAAAACTTGCAACCTGTGATTGTCAGAGCTAAGGTAACATTGGGGCTTCCAGACACAGGTGCAGCAGTGACTCTTGTGTGTCCAGGGCTAGTAAGCTCTAAGGACATTATTCCTGGCAGGACTGTAGCCATTAAAGGTATTGGGGGAATGCAACTTGCAGTGCCTATGGCAAGTATATATCTTGATTGGGTAATGGGGAGAGGTTTAAGAAATGTGGGGGTATCTGAGAATATTCCTAATGATGTTTTGCTGGGTACTGATCTGGGTAGATTGTTATCTCTGTATGTGCCTGACAATGCTACATATGAACTAGTGACATTAGCTGTAGACCCTGATGTGCAAAGGGCTGGGTGTAAAAATGCTCAGAGACATGCTGACCAGGAGGGAGAACAGAGTGCATGTGTGCAAAGTGCTGTGCCTGACCTGGGGGTGTCTGTGCTGAGATGTGAAACTGTAAGAGGAGAGACTAGCTGTGGAGAAAGGCGGATTGATGGTGTGGGTCTGCCTGTGCTTGAACCAGCAAGATCTGCAGAACTAAAGTTAACTGTACAGTGTGAGACTGACTAAGGAGAAAGGCAGATAGACTGTGTTGGTCTGTCTGTGCCTGGAGAGAGAGAAACTGTCTGTGAGTAGAGGCAGATGAGTGGTGGGTGGGTGTCTGTCTGTGATTGAATCAGTGGATTCTATAGAAGGAAGTGAGGATATTGGGGGAGAGAATGACTGGGTTGACTGGGCCACTGGATGATGTTTGCCAGTCTGCACCAGAACAAATGAAGGTCCATGTGGAAAGAAAGGGACAGTATATATGGGATAAATGGCAAAAGGAAGATATGTGATTGTCTACTCCAGTGTCAGAAGGATTCCAAATTCTGTGTGAGGATGTGAAGTGGCAAACTGACTGTGAGAGAGAGCAGGGGAGAATGAAGCCCACTCTATGACAGAAACAGCAGCACACCAGAACCAGTGTGTGGGGGAGGAGGGTACAGGATACTCCTTGAAGGACCCCCAGAGTAAGTGTAAAAGATTGTGGGTGATAGAGGCCACAGTAATCTCAGCTGTGACCTATAAGCAGACTGCACAGACTAGGGGACAGAGACTGACACAGACTGCAGATGCAGGGGGGAGGAGTACAGAGAAGTATATTTACACAGTCCCACAGTGCCATTCAGCAGGTACACTGATAGGTGTGCAGAATCAGAGTCCCCAGCAGGCTCAGCAGATAGGACCCATGGTGGAGAAGAGGGGGGCAGTTAGGCAACCCTCCACCAACCATAACAAAGTGCAGGAATACAGGCATTCTACTCAGGTGGAGGGGCAAGATCCCTGGGTAGTTAATCAGAAGCTGACAAAACACAATACAGTCAGAGGGTGTGAAAAGAAACTAGGCTTCACAGACCCCCCTGTAACAGGGTATGATGTACATTTCAGGGACAAGATGCAAGCCTTTTTGGGGAGGTACCTGCAAAACCGAGAGATGCCAATGCCATATTCCTACAAAAACAGTTGCAGGATTCTACTGCCAGAGACGGAGTGTATGAGATTTGACTAAATGTTCTTGTACTAACACCCATGAGGCAGAACAAGCTACAGGCTGCATGGGAGGGTCCCTGCAATATATTAAATCAGCTGGGTAAAGCAAATGGTGTGTCATTTTTAAATGGAAGGCATCATGATGGCAAAACTGCTATGTGCAATTTGTCTGGCAATGGCGTTATCACCGCAGCTGGAGTGGCTTGTGGTAACCTTCCTTTGCGTCTCTTATTTGGGGGAGGTGTCACGAATACCCCATGATTGAGATTCTAAGGGGTTAATTTTCTGTAGTTTTGTGCTAAAAACATTTAGTTTTCAAGAAGAAAGGTGTCCTGTGTTTATGTTTGTGCTCCCTTTGATGTGCCAGGACACTCATAAATACTTTGTAGTATACACAGAAGAGACCTTTATGGGTCAAACTGTCAGCAGAGGGCATGATAGAACACAGAGCCTCAATCAAGGAACTACACTGGGGTCAGTGATAGGACAGCTAGCTCTGTAAATTAGTACTTTTATCAGAAATAATGTTTCAGGAACATACATAATGCAAAATACATGCTGTTGGGTATCAAAATACTCCTCACAATATCCCTAAGAGATTGCCTTTTTGTATATATGCAATAGATTTAGCTAGCAGAAATTATAATGTGTTCTATAATTTCAGGCCAAGACTTAGAGTTTATGGACTGTCTTAAAAGATAGGGGGCTACCCATCCCCTGCAAAGAGGGTTGGACAAGCAACCTGATCTCCTGAAAATTGTATAAAGTTTTCTGTTTAAACATGTAAACTTGTTCTTCTTACATGGGAGGCTGTATACAGAGTGAGAGACTATCTTTTCCTGCCAATCTCCCTGACACAGATACCAAGACTAGTAAGCTTTGGCCGGCAGCAAAGCATCTAATTTGAACAAGGGAGGCGAGAGTTGCAAGACCCCCACCCTGCCCTGAACCAGGAAGCCAAGGTAATTTGTGGGGAAGCATGTGCGTTTACTGAGTTTAGTGTTCGCTAGATCCCCACCATGGCTACAAAGAAAAAGCAGCAAACAATTTGAGAAAATCATGAATTTCAATCCGAGTGGACAGAGCTGTATGCTTTCATTCCATGCACCACAGGTTTGCCGACATGTTTAATCTGTAATGAAAAGCTGTCAAATAATAAAAAGTTAAATATTGAACGTCACTTTTTAACTAAACATGATACTTTTGCCAATACATATTCATCTGGCGAGGAAAGAAAAGCAAAATTAATGGAATTACAATGGAATATGCAATAGTCAACATTGACATTCAGCAGCTGGTTGCAGTCTTCAAGTAATCTTACAGCAGCTAGCATTTCGGTTTCTCGAGAAATAATAAAGCATGGAAAATCTTTTACGGATGGGGATTAAATAAAGACATGTTTTTTTAAACATGGCTGAACATGTCTTCTGTAATTTCAATAATAAATAGGAAATAATTTTAAAAAATCAAATCTGCAAAACAGTTTGTGACAGAAGAAGAGAATGAGACATCACAACAGTTTCACAATTTAAAATCATCACCTGTATTCTCTCTGGCGTGCAACATTAAGGATATCGCACAAGTTTGTTTTGTAGGATGATGTATCTCCTGCAAGGGAATTCATGAAGAATTACTGACTTTGATTCCTCTCAGAGGACAAACTCGTGGTGAAGATATTTATTCAACAATATAAGATTTTTTTTTACAACAAATGAAATAGCTACAAACAAATTGATATCTATTGCTACAGATGGAGCAAAGAATATGACAGGCAAAGATAAAGGCTTCATGTACCATTTAAAAAAATATTTTTACGTTTCATTGCATTACACACCAAGAGGCGCTATGTGCGCAAACACTTTCTACCAAAATTCAAGAAGTAATGGACTTAGTTGTAAGAATAGTCAACCAAGTTGTGTTAAAAGCACTCAATCATTGACAATTTTTCATGAAGTAAACAACCAATATTCCAATCTTCTTTTGCATAATAAAGTCAGTTGGCTGTCCAAGGGGTCAGATCTTAAATGCTTTGGTCAATGCCTCGAACATATCAAAGCAATTTTATCTACAAAAGGCTTCAATTATCCAGAGTTAATTTATGACTGGTTACATAAAATTTATTTCGCTATTGATATAACAACGCACCTCAACAATCTCAAAGTGAAGTTGCAAGGATGAGGAAATACTGCACATTTGATTTTAGAAATTTTAATTTATTTTTAAAAATCAACTATGTTTGCTCAGAATATTAGCAATAAAAAACTGATTCATATAAAAAAGAGCCTTTTGTAGGGCATCGCCCTAAGTTTAACAGCTCTTTTTCTAAAAATAATACAAAGTACCCCCTAAAATTACAATCCCCCCACCTACCTAACCCCCAAAATAAAAAAAAACCTAGCTTAACATAAACCTTATCTACCCATTGCCATGAAAAGGGCACTTGTATGGGCATTGTCCTTAAAAGGGCAAGCAGTTCTTTTGAAGCCCATAAAAATAAAAAAGGCCTAATCTAAAAATTACCCACCCCCCAAAAAAAACAACTAACACTAACCCCAAAATCGGTACTCACCATTGTTCTTTGTATTTTATTTAGAAAAAGAGCTGTAAAACTTAGAGTGATGACCTACAAAAGGCCCTCTTAAGGGCTATTGGTAATTTATTTTTAGATTAGTTTTTTTTAAGGGGGTATTAGATTAGGAATAACTTTTTTTATTTTGGATAATTTCCCTTGTTATTTTTAGTAATGTTTGCTTTTTTATTTTTGTATCTTAGCTTTGTAATGTTAGGTTTTTGTTTAAGTAATTAACGGCTAGATTACGAGTTTTGCAGTAAGAGCAGCTCTGTACTTACTTGCAAGTTATTTCCATCATTCACCCCCCTACAGTGCTGCTTTTACAGGTTTTCATAAACCCAGGGTAGCAGGCAATATGTGAGCGTAGAGCAAAATTAAGCTCCATACTGCACTCCAATACCAGCGCTGCTTTGAGCTGGTTTTACGTGCTTGTGCACGATTTCACTATAGACATCAATAGGGAGAGCCTTCTAAAAAAAAGAAGCCTAACACCTGCAATAAAGGAGCGTACAGCTCCGTAACGCAGCCCCATTGATTCCTATGGGGAAACAAAAGTTATGTTTACACCTAACACCCTAACATAAACCCCAAGTCTAAACACCCCTAATCTGCGGCCCCTGACATCACGACACCTACATTATACTTATTAATCCCTAATCTGCTGCCCCTGACACCGCCGCTACCTACATTACACTTATTAACCCCAAATCTGCTGCCCCTAATGTCGCCGCCACCTACCTACACTTATTAACCCCTAATCTGCCACCCCAACATCGCCGCCACTATACTAAAGTTATAAACCCCTAAACCTAACCCTAAGTCTATCCCTAACCCTAACATCCACTAACTTTAATATAATTAAAATAAATCTAAATAAAAATTACTATCATTAACTAAATAATTCCTATTTAAAACTAAATACTTACCTATAAAATAAACCCTAAGCTAGCTACAATATAACTAATAGTTACATTGTAGCTAGCTTAGGTTTTATTTTTATTTCGCAGGCAAGTTTGTATTTATTTTAACTAGGTAGAATAGTTACTAAATAGTAATTAACTATTTACTAGGTAGAATAGAATTTCTGCCGCTTCGTTGAGGATGGATGTCGGGTCTTCAAAAACTGTAAGTGGATCTTCGGGGGTTAGTGTTAGGTTTTATTAAGGGTTTATTGGGTGGGTTTTATTTTTAGCTTAGGGTTTGGGCGGAAAAAGAGCTAAATGCCCTTTTATGGGCAATGCCCATCCAAATGCCCTTTTCAGGGCAATGGGGAGCTTAGGTTTTTTAGATAGGATTTTATTTGGGGGGTTTGGTTGTGTGGGTGGTGGGTTTTACTGTTGGGGGGATGCTTGAATTTTTTTTTTACAGGTAAAAGAGCTGATTTATTTGGGGCAATGCCCCGCAAAAGGCCCTTTTAAGGGCCATTGGTAGTTTATTGTAGGCTAGGTTTTTTTTTTTGGGGGGGGGGGCTTTTTATTTTGATAGGGCTATTAGATTAAGTGTAATTAGTTTAAATATTTGATCATTTATTTTTTATTTTGTGTAATTTAGTTAATTGTATTTATTTAATGTAATTTATTTAATTGTAGTGTAAGGTTAGGTGTTAGTGTAACTCAGGTAAGGTTTTATTTTACAGGTAAATTTGTATTTATTTTAACTAGGTAGCTAGTAAATAGTTAATAACTATTTACTAACTAGTCTACCTAGTTAAAATAAATACAAACTTAGCTGTAAAATAAAAATAAAACCTAAGATAGCTACAATGTAACTATTAGTTATATTGTATCTAGCTTAGGGTTTATTTTATAGGTAAGTATTTAGTTTTAAATAGAAATTATTTAGGTATTAAATGTAATTTTTATTTAGATTTATTTTAATTATATGAAAGTTAGGGGTGTTAGGGTTAGACTTAGGGTTAGGTTTAGGGGTGAATAACTTTAGTAAGGTGGAGACGATGTTAGGGACAGCAGATTAGGGGTTAATAACAGTAATGTAGGCTGCAGCGATGTTAGGGACAGCAGATTAGGGGTTAATAATATTTAACTAGTGTTTACAATGCCGGAGTGCGGCGGTTTAGGGGTTAATATGTTTATTATAGTGGCGGCGATGTCTGGAGCGGCAGATTAGGGGTTAATAATTTTATTTTAGTGTTTGCGATGCTTGAGGGCCTCAGTTTAGTGGTTAATAGGTAGTTTATGGGTGTTAGTGTACTTTTTAGCACTTTAGTTATGAGTTTTATGTTACGGCGTTGTAGCATAAAACCCATAACTACTGACTTTCAGTTTACGGTACGGATCTTGTAGTTATAGGCTGTACTCTTCACTTTTTGGCCTCCCAAGCAAACTCATAATACCGGTGCAAAGGAAGTCCTATTGAAAAAGGATTTTTGGAAAGCTGCAGTAGTTACGTTGCGTTACGGCCAAAAAAGTGTGCGGTGCAGCTATACCTGCAAGACTCGTAATACCAGCAGTAGTAAAAAAGAGCCAGAACGATGCTTTTTCACTCATACTGCAAAACTCGGAATCTAGCCATATGTCTTTTTATTATTTTTAATAAATTTTTAAGGTAGTTATTACTTTTTTATTTTATGTGTTTTATAATTGAGGTTAAGTTAGGAGGTGTTAGGTTAGAGGGCTTAGTTTTTAGTTAAATACATTGGGGGTTGGCAATTTAGGGGTTAATAGTTTTATTAGGTAGTTTGCAATGTGGATGGATGGCGGTTTAGGGGTTATTATGTTTATTAGGTACTTTGCTTTGTGGGGGGGTTGGCGGATTAGGGGTTAATAGGTTAATTAGGTACTTTGTGTTGTGGGGGGTTGGCAGATTAGGGGTTAATACTTTTATTAGTTATTGTGATGTGGGGGGGGTGGCGGTTTAGAGGTTGATATTTGCACATGTGTTAGGTGTTTGTTAACGCTTCCAGGGAGTTACGGTACCTTCATAGTCAGTGCAAGGCTTGCTGCACCTGCCTTCGGGTCAAGGTGGAATTGGAGTAAAAATTATCCATTCTGTGTGCGTAAGTCCTGTGCAGAATATGTGATACCGACTTGCAATGCTGGTTCTTCTATGTTAGTTTATGGCAATAAAAACTGCAGGCGACGGGTAAAATATACGCAAGTAACTTGTATGCTGCGCTGTATATGTGATCGCTCGATTACACAAAAATTGGCGATGTCGCGTTTTGCACCGACGCCGCAAATGTTATGTCGCCCCCAATATTTTGTGACTGCTGTAGAAAAAATTAAAGACTCCTTTGCTAATCGTTTTACAGAGTTCAGAAAGTGAAAAGTAACCTTGTCGTTCTTGACACAACCACTTGCCATAAATATCAATGAAATAAATTTATACCTTTTCAAAAAGTTGATAATGCTCAATTTGAACTCCAGCTAATAGACTTAAAATCAGAGGATGTGTGGTCTTCAAAATGTATTTCTTTACAAATGGAACTAGAAAACTTGGAAAGAGAAAAAGCGTATTTGGCGATGGATCATAAATGGATGGAAATTTTAAAATCCCGAAAGGAGTATCAAATTATATTTGAAATATTGAATAGCCTTCCTGAGAGTTACAACCAACTCAAGATGATGGCATTTGGAATTTTGACAATTTTTGGGTCCCCATATTATTGTGAGCAGACGTTTAGCAACATGAACTTTATTAAAAGTAAATTGAGAACTCAGCTCATTGATATTAGCCTTGAAAGTTGTCTAAAACTGAAGACTTCGAACTACGAACCAAACATAAAACAAATCTGTAAGTCAATTTGCAAAAATCACACTAACTTTTTTTTTTATAGTTATTTAATGGATAGCATTTGATTGCTTATATGTTTACTGATTGTGCTATAACTGAATATAAAATGTATGACACAATAAAAAAATGATTGAACACCCATTAAAAAATTATTGAATACAAATTATCTACAGATTTTTATGTACAGTCACTATCATCCTTGCAGCTCTTTGTAAAATTTTGCATTAAATTTTAGGAATAATGTCTGTTTACTAAAAAAAGGTTGCCCGCCCCCTGCCATATGTGAAGAACATTAGAATGTGAAATATTTACAGTAAATACACAGTTATACATGATTTTACATGTTCTCAGCTACTTAACTGAAAAGGGCTTCAATGTACTATATATATATATATATATATATATATACTGTATATATACATATATATATATATATATATATATATATATATATATATATTATATACACACACTCACCGGCCACTTTATTAGACACACCCTTTTGCCTTCAGAACTTCCTTAACTGCATAGATTCAACAAGGTTTTTGAAACATTCCTCAGACATTTTGGTCGTCCATATTGACATGATAGCATCAAGCAGTTGCTGCAGATTTGTCAACTGTACATCCATGATGAAAATCTCCCGTTCCACCACATCCCAAAGATGCTCTATTGTATTGAGATCTGGTGACTGTGGAGGCCATTGGAGTACAGTGAACTCATTGTCATATTCAAGAAACCAGTTTGAGATTATTTGAGCTTTGGGACATGGTGCATTATCCTGCTAGAAGAATCCATCAGAAGATGGGTACACTGTAGTCATAAAGGGATAGAGATGGTTATCAACAATACAAGGCTGTGACATTTAAATGATGCCCAATTGGTACTAAGGTGCCCAAAGTGTGCCAAAAAATATATCCCCCACACTATTACACCACCACCACTACCATTCTGAACCGTTGAAACAAGGCAGGATGGATCCATGCTTTCATGTTGTTTACGCCAGATTCTGACCCTACCATCTTAATGTTGCAGCTGAAATCGAGACTCATCAGACCAGTCAATGTTTTTCTAATGTTCTATTGTCCAATTTTGGTGAGCCTGTGTGAATTGTAGCCTTAGTTTCCTGTTTTTAGCTGACAGGAGCGGCACCCGGTGTGGTCTTCTGCTGCTGTAGCCCATCTGCTTCAAGGTTCGATGTGTTGTGCATTCAGAGATGGTATTCTGCATACCTTGGTTGTAACGAGTGGTTATTTGAGTTACTTATGCCTTTCAATTGTCTCCAACCAGTCTGCCCATTCTCTTCTGACCTCTGACATAAACAAGGAATTTCCATCAACACAACTGCCACTCACTGGATATTTTCTCTTTTTCGGACCATTCTCTGTAAACCCTAGAGATTGTTGTGCATGTAAAGCCCAGTAGATCTGCAGTTTTTAAAATACTAAGACCAGCCAGTCTAGCACCAAAAACCATGTCACATTCAAAGTCACTTAAATTCCCTTTCTTCCCCATTCTGATTATCGGTTTGAACTTCAGCAAATCGTCTTCACCAATTTGTGTTACCAAGAATTGAACAGGTGTACCTAATAAAGTGGCCGGTGAGTGTATATATGTCTATATATGTGTACATATGTATTTATGTTTTTATATGTATTTTACTGTATATTTATGGTACATATTTCATGTTCCAATGTTCCTCACTTACAGAATGATGTCCTTTTTATTCTTAAATACATATTTCTATATAAAGCGCTGTGGAATCTGTTGGCGCTCTACAAATACCTGTTAATATTTTTTTATTTTTTTAGTATTTTGGGACACTTTTTACTGAGGTTGCGGTAATCAAACGCTCATTAAATGCAATTGCGCTTGAGCAAACGTGTTTACTTTCAACTTGTAATTTGTGCACTACTTCTGTTGTGCAAACACCTGCGATAAACCAGATAACGATTGTGTACAACAGTTAGCTTGCCACTGGTAATCTGGCACTTAGGCTGTGAACTTGCTTTTAGGATGTAACAATTTTTTGGTGATGTTTAATTTATTTCTCTGTAGGGAACTAATCCATGTCTATTTTAACTTATTTTCTGTATCAAATGTAGAAAATCCTGATTCTAAATTACTTATCTATAAAGTATATCAGTCGGTAATGTATTCAAACAACAACATTTGTTCAGAATGAGATTACCTTTTTAAGAATTAGGAGATTTTTGGTAATATAAATTATTGACCTTGGTTAGTGGTAGAATATCAATTTCATGAATGTTTATTTGAATTAAATTAATGTAATGTAAAAAATATGGATTTTTTTAACAATGAAGAAATCAGACTTTGGCTAGAAACATCTGAAATACGTGACTATATTTAACAAATGTATAATGTATATGTATAAATTACTTGAGAAAGAAACCAAAAAATATATATTTGAACACGAAACATATATACAAGACATAGCATAGATTAAGGACCAGATAGACAGATCCAGCTATTGTACAAGAGTATGTTTTCTCTTGTTAAAATTCCTTTGTGTTGTGAAGTGACATATTTATTTGAAAATATTTTAATTAAGGTTTGAAATATATCATAATCCCAGGAAAGGTTTTCATTTATTCTATTGTTATTCTTCTCTTTTTCATATTTTACAAATCTTCAGGCCAAGACAATATTTCTGGCTTCTAATTGCTGCCTTCATGTTTATGCATATGAAACACTTTCTCCAATAATTCAAGTTGATTAATTATATTTCATATGCTCAGAGTGACTATCTATAGAATAATTATGGTGAGATCTATTTATCAGACTCTCTAGGTATATTTGATACACATATGCAAAGAATGTTAGTGTAATAACAGACTTATGTTTCATATAGCTGCTGTTCTTGGCAAAGTGATCAACTTGGATTTAAATATTGTACTTTCTTTTCTTTTTTTCTTTTGGACTCTTCTCTTTCTATTGACTACAAGCCAGGAGTAATTTTTGTTAATAAAATGTTTTGTTTTTTTTTGCATTTGCATGAACTTTAAGACATTTCCACCTCTTCTTTTTATACAATTATACAATCCATAATCAACAAATATAAATTGATTGCTACATTGTGATATTTTTAATTTCATTTTTACATGTAAGCCTTTTTTCTCTTCCGTTATTGTTCTGCGTCTTTATGGTACTTTTTCCTGTAAACCATCTTTTCTATATTTATGCTAGATAAATTGCATGTTTGTCATTGCGAAAATTCTTCTAATGTTACATGTAAAAACCACAATAACTTGGAAAGATACAACTTTTTATGCTTTAAAAGCTAATAGAAACTTTTGTTGAGTACACAATATATGTTATCTACATCTGTTTTATTGCTTGCACAGTCCCAGCTCAGACTAGCAGACTAAAAAGTAAAGTCATTGAGCAATATTTAGCAGGTCAAAAGGTCATTTGTCTCGTTGACAAAAATATCACAAACTAAAATCAATTTCAAGCTGGGAGCTCATTTCTCTCTAGTATTTTAACTGACTAATACTCTTACATTTTAAATGTGAGTGTTCTATGTTACATTACACATTGAAATCTTTATAGCTTTTATGATTCTTTGAGTTCCATATCAGATTTAAAAAGTATTATAATGTTAAAACAAACTTATTTAATAGAAAAATGAAATAGCATAATGAAAATTGCACAATGTAGTTTATCCTTATAGTTATGGAACAATTTATCAAACCAATTTTATAGAAATTTGACATGAAGTTATTTTTTTTTTTTATTTTTTTTTTGTAGCTTTAATGCTTTAAATTTCATTTTGATGTTTAACAGATATATAAAAATGCAGAAGAATAGCTGTATATTTTCTAAAATACCAAAGGCCATAAAATATATCAAGTCCATTTTTTATTTATTTATTTTCTTAAGTATTATTTAAATTTTGACTTTACTTCATCAGCATTTGACAATTACAAAAATAATATTCTGAGCATATATATATATATATACTGTATATATATATATTTTTTTTTTTAAAAAAAGCTTTATTTTTCAGAATAGGTCATACAAGAGAAATACAATAAAATCAAACTTTTTATATGGTAAGACAAATGTACATAGGTAGTGTGCTGACATTATTAAAATCACCCAGTGCATAGAAAAAGAAAAATAGGGTATTGCAACATCTTTAATAAGAAGGATATTATACCCCATTTTGAGTGTTCAGTCCACATGCCAGGCTTTTTATTTTTTTTATTAAAACTAATTGTGAACAATTTCTACAAAGAGTAATCACTACCAAAACTGGCAGTAAAGACCGATACAAAGTGGTGTTAGCACAACAGAAAAAAAAAATAAAAAACAACAAAGGGGAAGAAAATAAAAGGTGGGTTTGTCCTTGCAGTCTTTAATCATAAGAAGTTTTCATTTTCATTGACAGAGTACCAAAATCAGAGCTTTTGCCTGTGCGTAGATAATAGGTACACTTTAAGGTGGATCGGTTTTACGATCGTGTATATTCAGTCATTCTTGGAGGTTTTTTTTGTGACTCTCAGTGGTGAGAGATTAGGCTCTTTTCTCAAACCAGTATAATTAGTAATAAGGGGTGAGCTGCTGGATTTTGGAGTTTTGGGAGTTTGTAAAGCAGTAAAAGTTTGGAGCCTGCAGGTATATCTATGCCTACTATCGTACTCGTAGACTTTGCATGAGCATAAAATGATTTAACTGGTTGTATCAGAACCATAAGGAGAACAACTTTTCATTTCAGCCCCGTAGGGCTTCTTGTGGAATCAGTGTACCGTTCTCTAAAGCTCTTGACAGTACACCTATCCTCAGCTCATATTTATTACAATTTGTGCAAGGTTTCATATGACATGGAATTTCCGGTGGTGGGTGGGCAGTTGAGGTGTATCTACTAGTTCTAGAGAGCTTATCCCATTCCCTGAAGAACTAAGTATATTTTTTATTTGGTCAAAAAAAAAAACTCCATAGAACATAAACTAATTAAAATTTTCAGTGAGCAGATTAATTATTTATTTTTATGGCTGGTTGTCTGGCAGAGTAAGCTTTATTTTTACATATGCAGTATGTATATAACCTAAATAATAAAAACTAGGGAGAGCCTAGTTATTTTTGAATGCTAGGATTTAACATAAATAGTCTGTTTTCTTGGTTTTGGAGCAATGGATTTTGTATGATTATGATTTGCATGCTGATCTCATTTGCAATTATTACATTCCACTTGGGGTTTATAAATCTATATAAAACCAACTGATATTAAAATGTTCAAAAACTTCAAAAGTTCCAAGACTTTTACTGGTCTAGTTTTTGACGTAATTCAGAAAGGATGTTGGTCTATATTTTGTAAACTGCTTGTTAATCTTAAATTTTGCTTTTATTAAATAATGGAAGAGTAGTAGATGTGTGGAGGATTGATGTATCTATTTTCCAAATAAGATTAATTCAACCTTTTCCTTTTTAATTGAGCCCTAACTTTAATATCTGTAGAACTCTTTCTCTTTCACTTAAGCCTACTGTTTAATAAAAAGGTCTCATGTTAAAATTTGCCTTTCTAATTTTTTTAAGGTTTTTGCAGTGCTGATGATAAATATTGGTGGACAGTACCACACCACACAAACGTAAAAACACAAATTGTTACTTTATATAAGAACATCTGTTTAACAAGACTATACAGTCTTAAAAATACCCTCCTTTAGATGCAAAAAAAGATAAAAGACATATCATTGTCATTTCATTTAATATTAGCATTCTGACAAAGCTGCAAAAACAAATTGTGCAATTTAAGCAAATTTCTTAAAAAAAGAATGGTCACTATATTGGAAATTACTACTATAGAGAAGTGACTGTTTAATTAATTCTAAATGCAATCTAAATAAAACACTTAGCCCACCGTCAATTTGAATCATTACTGAGAGGAAATAATGTGACCGCTTATTCTTTTTACAACAAATTTGTAATGTTATCCATTATCATTATCAACAAAACCTTATCATTGCCACATAGCATAGCTCTAACTCCTCAAATTAGCTTATGAATTGTTTTGATTAAATAATATTCATAGTATTATTCTACAAAAAAAATATATTTTTATAAACCCTTGAAAGCTATTTGGTAGTATTTGTAGTGCTAACATAATGACCATTTTAAAAGATTTCAAAACATATTTCTTGTTGTTCTTTAATTTCTGTTATTATGCAAGTACTTTAAGTTACTCTTAAAAAGAAAGTGCAAGCAAATAAAATGCCTCCCCATAACTTGGAAGGCACTCAAATTAGTAAATTGAAACATGTTTATTTATTCTTTCTATTTACAGGTGGCTTTAGCTACATTTTATTGTAACAACTAATCTGTAGGATAATCTTTATCTTGCTCTGCCATGTACTTCCAAACATCTTTTGTTTTGACCAAGATTACCTTTTATCCATATGCTTATGTAGAATTGTTTTCATAAATGTACTTTGTCATTGTGGATTACCGGTTTAAGAGCATACAGAGACTGACATGCTTACATTTGTATGTATAGAAAATACAATTCCCTTTTATAAATGCTAGCCACAAAGTCAGTTGCATCTCTTCTCGGCTTAAGAGAGAATGGGTGGTGATGTTCCTTCTCCTTTAGTCAACACTGCATTGTTGGACATTTATGTAACAAAGTGGTTAAATTGTCATGAGAATACAAAGGGTTTTTTGTAAAAGGGATATATACTATGTATACTAACCCACATACATACCAATACTTATAAAATCATACACAAAAACAAAATATGCCTATACAATGTTACACATTTAACTTTATAACCTCTATTTATCAAGCAGCAGAAGATGATTTGGAGCTCTTGTGTATTGAGTCTGCATGCCACAAGTTAAGAAGACGCAGTTATCTGTCAACCACCCTGAACAAAGAAGTGAGGTGGTGGAGTGGCTAAGAAGTGACAGATCCTGTTCTCACACAATTAGTTATACGAAAGCAGGGGACCTCAAAACTATTCCTTGTACAATGTTAAATGTTGGCAGTGGATGTACAGAATCTGCAGCATACATGCTTCCATCATGGAAGGACAGGTTTTATAGTTGGGAACATTGTCCGTCTTTGATTTAATAAATGGAGCCTGTCTATCTAGCTATTTAAAAACTGTTTTACATATCGCTCTTCTTCACTTTCCCTCCCACAGCTTCTCCTTCACTGCAAATGTCACATTTTCCAAAGCAGACCTCCCAACTATCCAGATTTGAGAGGGACAGTCCATTATTCTGAGCTATGTCCTGTTGTTCCTATAAAATAGCAATATCTCCCAATTTGCAGGATTTCCAGTAACCCTGCTCATAGACTAATGTGTATAGCTTGGAGGTAAGTAAAATAATAATTTTATATTTTTAGGTCCTTTTGTAAAGTAGACGAAGTATTCACTCTTTGATTATGCAATATCAAAAGGGTTATATTGCTTCATTTCAAAGTGGAGACTCTTCACTTTCCATTGAAGTACATTCAGGGTCGGCTCCAGAACGAATTAAATGGGGAGGGCATTTTTTTTCACAAGCATTTACAAAGCATGTATGAGAGTCAAAATAAGAGCAGACCTACATATTCTGCAGGAATATGTAGCTTCTGACTGGCTTATCCACCACTATTAACATTTGGAGAATATGTGCTAAATCACTAGGTATAATAATCAAGTCTAAATCCTATGCAGTGCACTAAAACAGAGCCATTAAACTTGAGACCCCCAGTGCAATAGCTCCTTAAAAACAATTCACCCCTTAATCACCATGATCCAAAACTCTTAAACTCATTCTCAAATCTCAATTGTGTCCCCTAAACAGCCATGCACCCCAAACCCCCCAATGCAATTAACCCCTTTGTTTGCAATTGCAGTGAGGATACTAGGTTTTCAGGTACTGGTAATTTTGGAGATTAGATTTTGCAATAACTAACAGATATCAGGCTACTTAAAACAACCTATGTACTGTGAACCTATAAGAATATGATTGCATCATATAAATATAAGCCTATAAATGGCTACTGGCTTCTATCGATGCCTCAAAAGTGCACTGTGAACTTAGACCCGCCTAAGATCACAGTGCACTTTTGAGGCGTTGCTTCATTTAAGAAAATGAGTAACTCACTATGAGTAACTCACGATAATGAATATTGTTAAAGACAAGTCCAAAAAGTCTCTAATTAACTTCCAATTCCAAATAAGAGGTTAAGACACGGAGCTCCTTGCAGATACGTTATGCAACCTCACGGTTTGGCAGCTCACTCCGCCCCCAGCATGCAGCATTACATAAGAATTAATTATTTTATTTATTATTTTTAAAGCGTATGATCATATCAATATTTTTTGAGGGGACACAGCATTCCATTTGGGTGGGCATTGCCCCCCAATGCCCCCCCTTGGAGCCAACCCTGAGTACATCATGTATGTTTATGATTGAGGGACACAATTTCCACTTTCACTAATTTATCACTATAAAATTGGTATCAGGTAGGGTGACCACATTTCCAAGCTGCCATTCAGGGACGCCCCCAGCCCCCCCCCCCCCCAAAAAAAAGGTGATTTTGATACAATTGTGTACTATTGTCAATCAAGTAACAGGTAATAGGTCATTTGTTAGATATCTAATCACTTTGCAAAGCAAGAAAGAGAAAAACACAATCTGAGCACAAACCCCAATCATAATTGGCTGCAGCAAAGGAAATGCAAATGTGTCTAAGTCTTAAAACAAGAGAAAAAGTTACCTGTGCATTTTAAATAAAGCACACACCCCCTACAGCCACCCACACTATGCCCCACCATCTCACTGCCCAATCTGCCCTCATACTTTACCTCTATTGACCGGGTTGCTTTACAAAAATATCCCTATTTATTCAGTTCATGGGAGCAAAAAAAGGTTCTTCAGCATGCACTGCTATTCCGGAACACGGCAAAGTTATCCCAAATAAGCACAGCTCCCATAGCAGACGCCAAGGAAGAAGGAATGAGGAGCAGGCACTACTCGAGTCTCAACTACATAGCGGCAGAACAAGAGGGGGCGGGGATATATACGAAAAATAACAAACATTCATATCCCCGCTTCCGGCTTCCCTCCCTCATAACTTACTGGTGGCGCCTCTGATCTGGAGTCTGGCCCTGGCCCAACCCTGCCCCCTGGGACGATGTCGTCTAGAATCTCCTGAGTCTGACAATCTGCTGCGCTACTGCCCTAGAGTCTCAATCAATCCCTAGATCCGCGCGGCTGTGTCTGATGTAACTGCTGTCAGTGTCAGTGCTGGCTGTCAGTTTGTTTCTTTTCAGTAAGGGACACTGAATGAAGGTACCCGGGGCAGACCTTTAAAATGCGGGACTGTCCAGGGCAATCCAGGATAGGTGGTCACCCTAGTATCAGGTAGATTAAGTTTTTCTAATTTTAACACAGACTCTGACATGTCCGACTCTAACTCTAAATTTAAGGTCAATTAAAGGGACAGTAAAAACCATGAGATTTTTTTTTTTCCATAAAATGTTTAGTTAACTCTGCAGTATAATTTTGTCATTTATTTTGCCTCCTTTACATGAAAATTGAAAATAAAAAACCTCCCCCATAAAAAAATTCCAAAATGATCCTCTAAATATCACTTAGACAAACATTTTTTCTTTTCACTTTAACACTGACAATTAATAACTTGACAAGTAAATTAAAAAGATGGGACTGTCCTATATCTAATGAGTATTTTTTTGACTCCACAGACTTTAGGATAATCAGGGACAAAAAACACTATGGACTAGATTGCAAGTGGAGTGCACATCTATTGCACACCTGTAAACAGGCATATTCGCCCGTTTACAGGTGCGATAAATAACCAGCCATTACAAGTGCCTGGTTATTGCTACCACGAGCTCTGAAAATTAACCAGAGATCAGATTGCTGGTAAATTTTCTTAAAGTGCTCCAATTGCCCCCAAATTTTAGTCTAGAGTCGGTTTTTGAAAATAAAAAAATATTAGCTTTTTTTTTTTTTTTTTTAAACTGCACTGAGTAGTTTTTGGGGTTAAAGTGAGGGAATGTGGTGTGTTAGAAAAAAAGCCAATCAAAAGTGCCTTTACATTGCGGTCTATAGGGACTGTGTGTTCCCTATTAATATATATATGTATATGCTTAAATACAAATATATTTATATGTTAATATGTGTAAATACACATAGAGGCATATTTAACAAATGTCTGTCGGACCTGATCCGACAGTGCGAATCAGGTCCGACAGACATCGCTGAATGCGGAGAGCAATACACTCTCCATATTCAGCATTGCACCAGCAGCACACAAGAGCTGCTGGTGCAACTCCGCCCCCTGCAGACTTGCGGACAACCGTCCGCCAGCAGGGGGTGTCAATCAACCCAATTGTACTCGATCTGGTTGAATTCCGGCGATTTCTGTCCGCCTCATCAGAGCAGGCGGACAGGGTTATGAAGCAGCTGTCTTTGTGACCGCTGCTTCATAACTGCTGTTTCTGGTGAACCTGCAGGCTCGCCAGAAACACGGGCCATCAAGCTCCATTCGGAGCTTGATAGATAGGCCCCATTATAACACATAAATATATATGTATATATTCCTATACATATATATACAGTAATGGCCAAAAATATTAGCACCCCTGCATTTCTGTCAGATAATGCACCACTTCGTGCTGAAAACTGTTGCAATTACAAATGTTTAGGCATTCTCATGTTTATTTCTTTTGTTTGTATTGATATGTCACAAAAAAGTGTAGGAAAAAAGCCAAATCTGACACATTCCACACAAAACTCCAAAAAATGGACTGGACAAAATTATTGGAACCTTCTCAAAATTTTAAGAAATAATTGCATTCCAAGTTTGTGATGCTCCTGTAATTTGTAATTAAACTCACCTGTATCAATTAACAGGTGCTGACAATATAGAAATCACACGGGAACCAGTTAAAATGGTGAAACATTGACTCAACCTTTCTGTTGTGTGCCACACTGAGCATGGAAAAGAGAAAGAGCAGCAAAGAATTATCTGAGGATTTGAGAACAAAAATTGTGGAAAAGCATGGACAATCTTAAGGTTACAAGTCCATCTCTAGAAATCTTAATGTTTTTGTGCACACTGTGCGCAACATTGTCAAGAAGTTTACAGCCCAAGACACTGTAGCTAATCTCCCTGGACATGGAAGAAAGACAGATATCAAGAAAGGATTGTTCAAATGGTGGATAATTAACCTCAATCAACTTCCAGACAAATTCAAACTGACCTTCATGCACAAGGTACAAATGTGTCAGCTCACACTATATGTCGCCATCTGAATGAAAAGGGATGTTTTTGTAGAAGACCAAGGAGGGCCCCACTGCTGACACAGAAACATAAAAAAGCCAGATTGGATTTTGCCAAAATTACCTGAGGAAGCAAAAATCCTTTTTGGAGAATGTGCTGTGGACAGACGAAACAAAATTACAGCTTTTTGGTAAAGCCCATCATTCAACTGTTTTCAGAAAAAGAAATGAGGTTTTTAAAGAAAATAATATAGTCCCTACAGTCAAACATGGTGGAGGTTCACTGATGTTTTTGGGTTGCTTTGCTGCTTCAGTCTTGTCTGTGTGCATGGCATTATGAAATCTGAAGACTACCAAAGAATGCTATGGTGCAATGTAGGCCCAGTTTTAGAAAGTTGGGTCTCCATCAGCGGTCATGGGTCTTACAGCAGGACAATAACCCAAAGCATACATCAAAAAGCACCCAGAAATTATTTAAGACAAAGCGCTGGAAAGTACTAAACTGGCCAGCAATGAGTCCAGATCTCAATCTCATATAGCACCTGTAGAGAGATCTCAAAACAGCAGTTGGGAAAAGGAACCCTTCCAATCTGAGAGACCTGGAACAGTTAGAGAAAGATGAGTGGTCCAAAATTCCCGTAGAGAGGTGTAAGAAACTCACTGATGGTTACAGGAATCAATTGATTTCAGTTATTTTTTCCAAGTGGTGTGCTACAAAACATTAAATTGAGGGTGCCAATAATTTTGTTCAGTCCATTTTTGGAGTTTTGCCTGGAATGTGCCAGATTTGGCTTTTTTCTCCACTTTTTTGTGTCATACCAATACAAACAAAATAAATAAACATGAGAATGTCTTAACATTTGTAATTGCAACCATTGTCTTGGCAAAGTGGTGCATTATCTGAAAGAAATGCATTGGTGCCAATATTTTTGGCCATGACTGTATTTAATATTTGCTGCCCAACACTGCGCGACTCACCCCCTTTGCTGCACTAGGTTTTCAGCCGTGTGGTGTATGTAAGTGCTTTACTTGTGCACTGGTAGTGGAGCGCAAATATTGTGCTTGCGTAAGCGATATTTTGAGCTCTATTCGTAATCTGTACCTATGTCACTGTAATGCTAAATCTAGTAAAAATATGAATGTAAAAAAAAGATTTTTTTAAAAAAGAAACAAAAAACAATGCTGTATATTTTCATTATGTATTTGGCCTCCTTTTCCTGTTATCAAAATTTGAAAATTCTGGGTTTTCAGATTCTGAGAAGTGGAAGTACATACAGTACATACTGCTGGCTTCACAAGACTAACCTTGACATATCTGTCCCTATTTAGCTTTAGCAGATGGGATAAGATCCTGCAAATCACAACAAGTTTTGTTAGCAAAATGGCAATGTAAAGCCTTGTTCTAGATTGGCTACTGCAAGTTATGCAAGTGGTGAAAGTAGTTTATCCATTAAAAAAGAAAGGCAGCAAACAACAATTCAGAAATGTTCACATACGAAAAGGATTGACACCCCCTAGAGACCTATAGAGCATAAATTTTAATTCAAGTGTGTTTTTTCCTATTATATAAAATATAATACATAAGATAAACTACAGAAACTACTATTAACATAGAACATAGAAAATAAAACACCAAGGGGTTAATCACAATATTTAGAAAAACGCTAATGTAATGGTTTTATGCAGAAAATCACCAGTAAAGTTTATGTGAAATTTTGCAGATAAATCGTTTTTCTAAAGGATTATGATTGACCCCCAAGGGATTTATAAAATTTGATGTGTTTAGAGGGAAATTAATGTCATTGTTTGATGTTTATCTATGTTTATTGTCGAACTTTTTGGCATTCAAGAGATGTTAATATTAGAGTCATTACCTACAATCAGGGCCGCAAATTAGAAATTTTTGGGACCCTGACTTAACCATTGATCAGCCCCCCCCCGCCCCCCCTTTGACATGTGCAATTTTGGACCAAGCGACTAAAACGTATATGCACTTTATTCTTTCTTTTTTATTATTCATTTATTTATATATATCCAACAGTGTTAATCATAAGCCAATCATTTTCCTTTGCAGCACACAGGATGCAAGGGAAGAGAAAAAATAAATAAAAGGATTTGAGGACAGCAATCTGACATCAGTTCTGTCTTAAACATAAACCAATAATTGATCATTGTAGGATAATTGCTACACAACAAAAACTATAATTCACAGCCTCATATTTACTCTAGGGTACCTATAATACATAACCTGTAATCAACTTTTACCGGCTTGATTAAAAAAATACTAACTATACACTGTTTTAATCACTTTTTTTTTTTTTTTTTTTTTAAGAATAACATAACAACACAAAAAAAAAACCAACACAAAAAAACCCCACCTCAACAGCCCCCCTCTGTGTAATAATAACGTATCTCCTCCTCCTCCATCCCCCCACCCCCCCCAATCCCTGCCCCGTCCAGCAAACCACACTCCCTTCTAATCATGGTATCAGGGACCAATCTTCCTGGTTTGTACCAGCCAGGCTGGAGGGAATAAGTTGGTTATACCAAGTTTGGCAAACAGGATAGAGTTAAAAAATGATGTAAGTATACATCTCTGGATTGGAAGTGGGCTGGCTTTAATTAATGGAAGCCAATCCAGAAGGAAGCCCATTATCTTAGTATCAGCTGAAAATTTCATGTGATAGGATTCAAACAGGATCTGATGCTGTATTTCTTTAAAAAAATAAGAAAAACTTGGGGCTGAATGGTCTTTCCAGATTTTCACTATCAGATGTCTTGCAGTAAGAATAATGGTGTTTAAAACTTTGGCCAGTCTTTTAGGTCTGGACTCAGAGCTTATTAATAAAAATATATCATCAGCTATAAACTGTCTCGGGTCTTTATACAGTTTGCTATACCAATACCAAATCTTTTCGGACAGGACCAGAACATATGTATAATGTTGGCTTTCTTAAATGAGCAACGTGAGCATCCAAAGAAGAATGGAAGCCAATCCAGAAGGAAGCCCATTATCCTAGTATCAGCTGAAAATTTCATGTGATAGGATTCAAACAGGATCTGATGCTGTATTTCTTTCAAAAAATAAGAAAAACTTGGGGCTGAATTGTCTTTCCAGCTTTTCACTATCAGATGTCTTGCCGTAAGAATAATGGTGTTTAAAACTTTGGCCAGTCTTTTAGGTCTGGACTCAGAGCTTATTAAGAAAAATATATTGTCAGCTATAAACTGTCTCGGGTCTTTATACAGTTTGCTATACCAATACCAAATCTTTTTGGACAGGACCAGAACATATGTATAATGTTGGCTTTATTGAATGAGAAACATGAGCATCCAAAAATTTGTGTGGGATAAAATCTAGCCATTTTTTCTGGTGATAAATAGTAGTTATTAATTAATTTTGTATGTGATTCACTCCATGACACTGAAATCTGCAATGTATCTACTGCTAAAAACTTTGTTTAATCCTGTCCTCCTCCAAAGTAGGAAAAAACTCCCTCTAGAAATTAAGTAATTTATTTACATGTAGTTCCCCCTGTTTGGCCAGCATAATATCATATAACAGTGATATTGATGTAATACCTACTCCAAATCTACGAATAATATTCATGATATCGGACCAGTCAGACAGGGCTTCAATATCCCATTTTTGGGAAAAAAACATAGTGACACAACTGGAAGTAAACATATAAATTAGAACTTGGAAGACTAAACTTTTGAAAAACAGCCTCTAAGGTCATTAGTTGATTTGAAGAAAGAATTTGGTAAAAAAAAGCCTAGTCCCTGTTCTGCCCGACCTCTAAAAACATCTTGGTTAATACCAGGGACAAATGCTGGATTAACAGTTATAGGGAGAAACTCAGAAAACAACGGGGATACCTTAAGGTCATTGCAGATTTTATGCCATGCAGTAACAATATTTTTTTATAGATATCAATTTAATAATATTCAAAGGCAATTTCTTTAACGGACAATGTAAAATAGCCTTTAAAGAGAATGGCCTTACAAGATATGACTCCAAATCATATGAAATGAACCGATTTAATTCGGTAATCCACTCCAAGGCGATCTTGGCCAGGGATGCCCAATTATATAATCTTATATCTGGTAATGCCAACCCGGCTGTCAACCGCTTTTGCATTAGTTTTTTAAGAGCAATTTGGGGCTTTTGCTTGCCCCAAATAAATTTAGACTGCCAGCTATTGAGATCAGAAATATCTTTATTAGATAATAATAATTGAAGGTTTTGCAACATGTACAACAAGCGAGGAAAAATGATCGTTTTTATCAAATTGACTCTTGCCGAAAGAGAAATTAACAATGGGGACCATGTTTCAAGATCTGATTTAATTTTCTGGAGCGTCAGACTGTACCATTTTTCTGGATTTCTGTGCAAAACTATATCAAGATATCTGAAAGAATTGACCAGTTTAAATGGCTGATGTGGTAATTTAGGTCCTGTTTCAGACAGTAATAATAATTCACTCTTATCAAAATTTATCTTATATCCAGAAAATGAGGAGAAAAATTAGAAAAAACGAAGAAAAACAAGCAGATTGTCCGTGTAGAGAAGAATTTTCAACCTATACGTACCCATTAAAATTCCTGACAGATTGTCCCTCAACCATATAGCAAATGGTTCAAGTGCTATATTAAAAAGTAACGGTGAGAGGGGACATCCCTGCTGGGTCCCTCCCTTCAGATATATCTTAGGAGAAAGGACACCATTGATACATAAATGTGATATAGGGGTTTTGTAAAGATTTCAAACAAATTCCAGAAATTGGTTCCTAAATCCAAATTTCTCTAAGGCTGTAAATAAATAATTCCAATTAATTGCATCAAATGCTTTCTCTGCATCAACCGTAAGTATCACTGCTTCCCTATATCTTTTGAACTTGTCTTTATTTCGGTCCAAATTCCAAACATAGTCTAAAAGAGAGGTAACTTGACGAATATTCCTAAGTGAATTTCTATTTTTCATGAATCCCGTCTGGTCTAAATGAATAATATTCTCGAGTAGTACGGCTAATCTTGAGGATATAATAGAAGTCAATATTTTATAGTCTGCGTTAAGCACAGAAATAGGCCTATAGGCGCCAGGATCCAAAGGATCCTTACCATTCTTTAAAATTAGAGAGATACGTGCTGCCGAGAAATAACTTGACATGTCATTACCTGAAAAAAAATAAAAATTAAATAAACTAACTAGTGATATTATAATTTCTTCATTTAGGATCTTGTAAAATTCTATCGGTAAGCCATCTGATCCCGGTGCCTTATTAGCACTTGCAGACTGAATGGCTTCTAAGACCTCTTCTTCCCGAATAGCCTGATTCAGAACTTGAAGTTCTTCCTCACGAATCTTTGGTATTTTAATTTTCGACCAAAAATGTGTAAAGTTATCCACATCAACCTCTGATTCTGAGTATAATTGTTGGAAAACCTTAAAGAATATTTTATTAATGTCATCAGAGTTTGTATATCTTGTATTTTCATCTTTAATGGCTGGAATAAGATTCTTATTCTTTCTTATTTTCACTAATTTAGCGAAATGTTTAGCCGAATTACCGTAAATACCTCTAAATTGATGATTAATTTTCAATTCCTTCTCATGTGATCTTTGCTTTAAAAAATATCCCTCTCCCTTCTAGCTTTACAATATTTATCCCAATTATGAGGGGATTTATTACTATAAAAACTTCTGAAGGCATTTCTGACTTGTGCAGCTAATTGTACTTCTCTGTCCAGGGTTTTTTTTTCCAACTGTAGAGATAAGATTTAATTTCCCCCCTTATTACAGCCTTAGCCGTCTCCCAGAAGATCTCAATTTTATTAAATTGGGTGATATTAAAAGTATTATAATCCTTCCACTTCTGTTTTAACCAGTTAATAAATCTTGGATTATTTATTAAAAAGCGAGGGGGAAAAAAATGAAGTGCTTTGATTCTTGGAAATAACTGAAGCTAAAAGCGTGACTGAGATTGTTGCATGGTCCGATATCACAATATCATTAATACTAGCTTCAGTTTTACAAGTGGCTAATGTTTTGGAAATAAATAATATATCTATTCTAGAAAAAGTCTTATGAACTTTGATTCGCAGGTAAAATAGCGGGCATCCAGATTTTTTAACCTACCGAGCTTAATTCATGACAAAATTTTTTGAAATATTTTGCAATTTTATTATAGTGTCTAATATTTTTTGTCGAAAATCTGTCCAGTTCTGGGCAAATAGACATATTAAAATCCCCCCCTAATACTAAATTCCCCCCAACAAACAGATATAATTTATATCTAATATTATCCCAAAATTCTGCTGAAAAAATATTCGGACCTAAACATTACAAATAGTATATTTACAACCATTAAACTGTACTTATCAGCCTCAGAACTTATAATATTATAATCCAAATTTTTATGAAAAAGAATCTCTACCCCGGATCTCCTTTTAACTGCAGGTGCAGTGACTATTTCTCCTACCCATTTACATCTCATTTTGGGGAATTCTAGCTCTTTAAGGTGTGTTTCCTGCAACATTACCACGTCAGGTTTAAATTTTGCAAGATATTTAATGAGTTTGCGCTTCTTAGGAGATGTTATGCCCCCGACATTCCAAGAGAGAATTATTAATCGTAGCTGTATTTACGATCATCACATTCTTAGAATATGTAGACTATTTATCCCAGAGTACGCATGAGCAAGATACAGAAGAGCAAGCCGGACGGGGTGGGGAAAGGGGGGAGGGAGGAAGAGGAGAAAGAGAAGAAAAAAACAACCCACTTAAGATTACATAAAAAACATAAAAAAAAAAAGGCTGCTACGAAATTAAACAAATTAAACATGATATAGCTATTCTGAACATATCTTTTGTAAGAAAAAAAGTAAGCGTGACAGGATATTTCTGAGGGCATATTTACCCACATGAACAAAAAGTTACTCATATGAGCTTTACATTTGGACCAAGCAATGAAGTTGCCCTTTTTTACTAAATAGTATCAATAAACTCCTGGGCTTCTTGGGTATTGTTAAGAGATCTTTTAGTATCCTTATCTTCCACAATGATCTTGGCAGGGTAAACTAGCCATGCTTTAAGACCTTTATCCAAAAAAAATTTGCAATAAGGTGTCATTAATTTCCTCTTAGAGGTTTCAAGTGAAAAATCTTGAAACAATAGTAATCTATTGTTATCAAATATAAATGACTCAGTTTTTCTATAAAGTTTCAAGAGTTCTACTTTATCTTGATATCTCAGTAATTTGAAAATGCACATTCTGCTTCTATTTTGACTACCTGAACTAGGTTGTCTTGTATTGTATTATGTTGTTCTTCGGCGTGGAGTGTGGTTTCTTCCACTCGGCACCAACAGCCATAGGAGACTTCCGCTGCTAAGGCTCAGACGTAGCCTAAGACCCCGAACATCCCAGAACCAGGCCAGGTAAATGGGTATTAGCAGCAGGACACACTTTCACGGTTCAATAGCTAGTAGCCAGCTTGGGACTGAGAAACGTGTCTGTCAGCCCGCCCACACCGGAAGTCCCACTCAGTGTCAGTTGCACTTTATTCTTAAAGAAACAGTTAAGTCCAAAAAAAACTTTCATGTTTCAAATAGGGCATGTAATTTTAAACAACTTTCCAATTTACTTTTATCACCAATTGTGCTTTGTTCTCTTGGTATTCTTAGTTGAAAGCTAAACCTAGGAAGGCTCATATGATAATTTCTAAGCCCTTGAAGGCCGCCTCTAATCACATGTTTTGATGAAGGGACAGTCAAGTCCAAAAAAAACTTTCATGTTTCAAATAGGGCATGTAATTTTAAACAACTTTCCAATTTACTTTTATCACCAATTTTGCTTTGTTCTCTTGGTATTCTTAGTTGAAAGCTAAACCTAGGAAGGCTCATATGATAATTTCTAAGCCCTTGAAGGCCGCCTCTAATCACATGCTTTTGTATTTGCTTTTCACAACAGGGGAGAGCTAGTTCATGTAAGTCATATAGATAACATTGTGAGCACGCCTGTGAATTGTGGCAGACACTAAATGAAAGTCAATAGATAATAAATAAAATGTCATGTGATCAGGGGGCTGTCAGAAGACACTTAGATACAAGGTAATCACAGAGGTAAAAGGTATATTAATATAATCGTGGTGGCTGTGCAAAACTGGGGAATGGGTAATAAAAGGCTTATTTATCTTTTAAAACAACAAAAATTCTGGTGTAGACTGTCCCTTAAAGTGTAGTCAAACTTGGAAATGTTGTAAAGGTAGTAACACACAAACACAGAAACACACAGACACACTCATACACTGAAACACACACACATAAGGATTCACATATAGACACTCTAGCAGACATACAAACACACTCAGACACAGACACCCAAACAGACACTCAGCGCATGTTTACATTGACCTGACAAGTAATGAGGTAGACTACAGTTTTGTCAAAAAAGAGATTTACAAAACAAAATGTGGAGTTCTGATTATCTTTTTGTCAAGGAAGATGCCAACTAAATGATGACAACAGCATGCAGTGGCTGAAAGGAAGGGCCCTGAACTGCCTAAACAATAATTTAAATGTTAAATGGTGGATTGGTGACTTCTGGAAAGGTCTCATTAGTCTCAAAGTCTGTAGAAAGATGTGAATAATCAGTAGTAAGGTCAAAATGTCCTAAAAAGGTACACACACACAAACTCAAACACAAACTTGCACATACACCCAAGTAAACACCAACAGACAGCCTCAGAAAACACTCAAAGACATACTTACACACACACCCACACACAGAGACACCCACAGAAAACACACAAAGACATACATACACACCCTTACTGAGACATCCACAAAATACATACAAAGACATACACACACTCTCACAGAGACACCCACAGAAAATACACAGACATACACACACCCTCACAGAGACACATACAGAAAACACACAGACATATGCACACACCCTCACAGAGACATCCACAGAAAACACAGACATACATACACACACACATCCTCACAGAGACATCCACAGAAAACACACACAGATATATGCACACACCCTCACAGAGACATCCACAGAAAACACAGACATACATACATACATACACACACACACCCTCACAGAGACATCCACAGAAAACACACAAGACATATACACACATGCTCACAGAGGCATCCAGAGAAAATACACAAAGACATACATACACAAACCCTCACAGAGACACCCATAGAAAATGCACAAAGACATACACACCCACCCTCACAGAGAGACCCACAGAAAAAAATACATACATACTCATAGAGACACAAACAAAAGCACAAAGACATAAACACAGACACCCACAGAAACACTCACAGGAGGTACAATTTCTGCACATTGCATCCCCTAAATCAACAGTATGTGACATGCATGATAAAAAAAAATTGCAGAAATTAAGAGATCACTTTTTAAAGAATCATATTTGTAAATCTGCAAACAAAAATAATTCTGTGAATTCAAAATTGTACATTAATGATCTAGGTAGATGGCTAGATGAAGGAAAGTACTTTTTTTCTCCAACCAAGAGCACCACTTCAAATATGATTTACAAATGTTCCCATCTGTCAGCTGTATTTATGGATTTTGAAAATGATGTACTCTATATGGTCTTGGTGGAATCATAAGCTGTGGTACTCAGTTTCATATCATTAGATCTGGTTAAATGCAGGATTTAGACTTGTTTGTATGTATTTCAAAATTAAGTCAGCTGTAGTGTAAACTGAACAGTGTTAAGTTAACCTGTCTCATTTCAAACACTGATCAATCTTAGTCTGAGAGTATAACATTTTATGCAGATGTAAAAATCTTAGATACATTGGGGCATATGTATCAAGCTTGATGCCCCGTGTTTCTGGCGAGCCTGCAGGCTCGCCAGAAACAGCAGTTATGAAGCAGCGGTCACAAAGACCGCTGCTCCATAACCTGTCCGCCTGCTCTGAGCAGGCGGACAGACATTGCCGGTAATCAACCCAATGGAGTACGATCAGGTTTATTGACACCCCCCTGCTGGCGGCCCATTGGCCGCGAGTCTGCAGGGGGCGGCGTTGCACCAGCAGCTCTTGTGAGCTGCTGGTGCAATGCTGAATACGGCGAGCATATTGCTTGCCGTATTCAACTAGGTCTGTCGGACCTGATCCGCACTGTCGGATCAGGTCCGACAGACCTTGATAACTAGAGGCCAATGCCTCCTTGCATCTGGAAAGTCCATACATAAAGGGGCAGTAAACTGGAATGTAATTACAATATTAAATATTAATAAAAAAAACTCATAACTGCCAAAAGGGCACCTACCATTTGTGTATTGAGGAGGAAACATTCCTGCATGGCTTTAAATATAGAATTTCTACAGCATTGTCAAATAATCATAAATACACTGCTGTATATTGTTAAAAAAAATGTGTTTTTATGGACCCCTGGCCTCACCATACAACTACTGCCACACTGAAGTTACAATCCGAAACTGTGCAAAGAAATAAAAAACATTTACTAAGTAAGTCCTACCTCCTCTGCAAATGAAAGTGATCTGCCGTGTGACTCAGGCACACACTGTACAAACTTAAGTGCCAAGTCTGTCTCACACTGTGCATAGTGGTTTAGTGCACACTCAGAAATCCTCTCAAATGCTAATGCTTAACTCCTTGTAATAACATTTCCCACGCTCAATTGCACTCTGCTGTAGTACCCTCTGGTGGCTGCCAAATTAAAAAAATATATATATTTTTTAAATAATAGTTGTTCTTGCTTCATGGGGCCCCTGGCCCATTGGGCCCTGGACAGGAGTCACCCCTGTCACCCCTGATGACGGCTCTGCCTACAATATCAATGTTTTTGGCGTATTGAATATATTATAAGATTTCAAGTCCACTTGGGTCTCTATTTCAAGAATTTGGAGGGGGACTGAATTACCCTTTTAACACCTTAAGTATTATATAGACTTGTATACATTCCCATATTATCAAGGGGAGCACTAATTCCAGCATTCAAATATAAACATACATATATATTAGACATGTGCAACAGCGAAAAATTTGGTTTGTCCCAATCTTTTGGAATACATTTTCTGAAAGTTTCAGAATATTTGTCTGCTGCACTATTCAATATTTGCCATAGCAAAATATCTAGCAACAGGTGGCTTTAAGTTCTGATTTTTAATGACCATTCTAATTGCTGCCCTATAGTTGGCCATACAGGTATGCAGATCATCAATCGTCTTCCCTACATAAATTTAATTAATAAGTGTTCATAAAAAACAAAAAACAAAGGCCTAGATTTGGAGTTTGGCGTTAGCCGTGAAAACCAGCGTTAGAGGCTTCTAACGCTGGTTTTAGGCTACCGCCGGTATTTGGAGTCACTCAAAATAGGGTCTAACGCTCACTTTTCATCCGCGACTTTTCCATACCGCAGATCCCCTTACATAAATTGCGTATCCTATCTTTTCAATGGGATCTTTCTAACTCCGGTATTTAGAGTCGTTTCTGAAGTGAGCGTTAGACATCTAACGACAAAACTCCAGCCGCAGGAAAAAAGTCAGTAGTTAAGAGCTCTCTCGGCTAACGCCGGTTCATAAAGCTCTTAACTACTGTTCTCTAAAGTACACTAACACCCATAAACTACCTATGTACCCCTAAACCGAGGTCCCCCCACATCGCCGACACTCGAATAAATTTTTTTAACCCCTAATCTGCCGACCGCCACCTACGTTATCCTTATGTACCCCTAATCTGCTGCCCCTAACACCGCCGACCCCTATATTATATTTATTAACCCCTAATCTGCACCCCACAACGTCACAGCCAGCTACCTACAATAATTAACCCCTAATCTGCCGACCACAAAGCGCCGCCACTTACGTTATCCTTATGTACCCCTAATCTGCTGCCCCTAACACCGCCGACCCCTATATTATATTTATTAACCCCTAATCTGCCCCCCTCAACGTCGCCTCCACCTGCCTACACTTATTAACCCCGAATCTGCCGACCGGACCTGAGCGCTACTATAATAAAGTTATTAACCCCTAATCCGCCTCACTAACCCTATAATAAATAGTATTAACCCCTAATCTGCCCTCCCTAACATCGCCGACACCTAACTTCAATTATTAACCCCTAATCTGCCGACTGGAGCTCACCGCTACTCTAATAAATGTATTAACCCCTAAAGCTAAGTCTAACCCTAACCCTAACACCCCCCTAAGTTAAATATAATTTACATCTAACAAAATTAATTATCTCTTATTAAATAAATTATTCCTATTTAAAGCTAAATACTTACCTGTAAAATAAATGCTAATATAGCTACAATATAAATTATAATTATATTGTAGCTATTTTAGGATTAATATTTATTTGACAGGCAACTTTGTAATTATTTTAACCAGGTACAATAGCTATTAAATAGTTAAGAACTATTTAATAGCTACCTAGTTAAAATAATTACAAAATTACCTGTAAAATAAATCCTAACCTAAGTTACAATTAAACCTAACACTATACTATCATTAAATTAATTAAATACAATACCTACAATTACCTACAATTAAACCTAACACTACACTATCAATAAATAAATTAAATACAATTCCTACAAATAACTACAATGAAATAAACTAACTAAAGTACAAAAAATAAAAAAGAACTAAGTTACAAAAAATAAAAAAATATTTACAAACATAAGAAAAATATTACAACAATTTTAAACTAATTACACCTACTCTAAGCCCCCTAATAAAACAACAAAGACCCCCAAAATAAAAAATGCCCTACCCTATTCTAAATTACTAAAGTTCAAAGCTCTTTTACCTTACCAGCCCTGAACAGGGCCCTTTGCGGGGCATGCCCCAAGAAGTTCAGCTCTTTTGCCTGTAAAAAAAAACATACAATACCCCCCCCAACATTACAACCCACCACCCACATACCCCTAATCTAACCCAAACCCCCCTTAAATAAACCTAACACTAAGCCCCTGAAGATCTTCCTACCTTATCTTCACCCTGCCAGGTTCACCGATCCGTCCTGAAGAGCTCCTCCAATGTCCTGATCCAAGCCCAAGCGGGGGGCTGAAGAGGTCCATGATCTGGCTGAAGTCTTCATCCAAGCGGGAGCTGAAGAGGTCCATGATTTTTTTAAGAAAAAGGTCCACTGATTTTATACCTTTAGAGTGATTAATCACAGTGTATAACGATGTGACATCACATGTTACTAAGAACATATCATCTTCCCACTGTACTGTTTTTAAGGTGTTAAGGACTTGTGTGGAGTCTTTTAGATAAGATTTTAAGTTCTTTACATGTTTTTGTAGATAATTATCTACGTATCTAGATAAGTTTGCAGATAGAGAGTTTATCCCAGAAATGATTGGTCTCCCCGGAGGGTTGACCAAACATTTATGTACTTTGGGAAGATAATAAAAGATGGGAATCACAGGGAATTTAGATGTTAGAAAGATAAATTCTTTTTCATTTAGTATTCCTGATATTTTCCCATCTGTTAGAATCTTATCAAGTCTTTTTTTAAAGAGATTTGTAGGATCGGAGTCTAAAAGTTTATATGTTTTTATGTCTCCTAGTAGAAGCTGAATTAATTTACAAATACAAAACACTATATCCAAATGGACTTAACTCTGAAATGGACCTATCACCTTTTCTTTTTGAATGAAACCATGTAGCTAATATTTAAAATACTTTGATCTGTAATAGCATTATGTAATAAGAAAAATTCTGTGTTCATGTTCTATATGGTATAGTTTATAACGTTTTAGAATGCTGCCTCATAAAAAGTTTCCATCTTAAGTCCTTACTGATACATACAAACCAGATGAATAACAAAACATTCCACCTTAAATGAGCCCAATTATTGGAAGACCAATCAGAATGAACTGATGCCTTTAAATATAATCTCACAACAGTCACCAGGATCTTGATAAAGCTCTATTGAGCGAAACGCGTCGACCTTGTGACTGCTGACCCTGCTATTGTGTGAAATAAATACACAAAGAGACTATCTTTTTCTGGATACCTTATGATTCAAGTTTATAAGCTGTAAACAACCCGGGTTGCCTATTACACTCCTATTGGAACTTTCTACATCCTGCGTGCATTTAGCACTAAGTGCAGGATCCATTTACCAACATCGTTACTTTATAAAAGTTTTTCTCTTATTATACAAAAGAATTTGTCAAATTTCAGCCAATCCCACCAGAGATACCAAGCGGTGACGTCAGACGCCAGGACACATGCGGCGCTGATCAGTTACCAGGTGAGAAGGGGATTCGGACGCTGCAGACGGGTTTGGAGAATAACAGGTACTGAGAAAATACTGTTTAGTAACCTGTCTCACTCGGAGAAAATACCTGTCTAGAAGTAACTTCTGTTTCATCAACCAAAGTGTTATGCAAATTTGAACTGCACCGCTGTCATTAAGTAACTTTTGTAACATCGGCTAAAGAGTTGTATAAATCAGAACTGCACCGCTGTCATTAAGTAACTTTTATAACATCGGATTAAGTGGTATACAAATCTGAACCACACTGCTGTTACTATTTACCTGAATATAGCAGGATATACGATTACCTAGACGTTCATTAGAGACGGACATCAGCATAAATTTATGTATGGGGCAGCATATGTAAACACTACTAAAGTGTCAATAGTGTCAAATATTCCATGCACTGTTTTTATATTTGAGAATTTTATATAACAAGGGAGACGTCCCTTTAAATTGATGTTTTTAATATACTATTATTGTTTATATGTTTTTTCTATATGATCTATAAAATATAAATTCCACACAGAGTGACTCATATTGTCTTTATCATCTCACCAAGTGCTATAAAATAGCAATCCAGTACTGAACACTAATGAATTATGAACATTTTTAGTCCTATCTAGTATTCACTTTTTTATATTGCTCACTTACCCTTCTTCGATATATATCGATTATACTTTTAGTACACCTTTAGCTATAAGTAGCGCACCTAATCACTCCTAATCACATACTCTATCGTTTTTTGAAAGACAGAAGGATCTTTCGACCCTTTTAGGTGTTTGGTTACTATACCCCTTAACCAGCGCACTACTACACCCTCCACATCCAACACCAAGTATTTAGCTTTAAATAGGAATAATTTATTTAATAAGAGATAATTAATTTCGTTAGATGTAAATTATATTTAACTTAGGGGGGTTAGGGTTAGACTTAGCTTTAGGGGTTAATACATTTATTAGAGTAGCGGTGAGCTCCAGTCGGCAGATTAGGGGTTAATAATTGAAGTTAGGTGTCGGCGATGTTAGGGAGGGCAGATTAGGGGTTAATACTATTTATTATAGGGTTAGTGAGGCGGATTAGGGGTTAATAACTTTATTATAGTAGCGCTCAGGTCCGGTCGGCAGATTCGGGGTTAATAAGTGTAGGCAGGTGGAGGCGACGTTGTGGGGGGCAGATTAGGGGTTAATAAATATAATATAGGGGTCGGCGATGTTAGGGCAGCAGCTTAGGGGTACATAGGGATAATGTAAGTAGCGGCGGTTTACAGAGCGGCAGATTAGGGGTTAATAATAATATGCAGGGGTCAGCGATAGCGGGGGCGGCAGATTAGGGGTTAATAAGTTTAAAGTTAGGGGTTTTTAGACTCGGGGTACATGTTAGGGTGTTAGGTGCAGACGTAGGAAGTGTTTCCGCATAGCAAACAATGGGGCTGCGTTAGGAGCTGAACGCGGCTTTTTTGCAGGTGTTAGGTTTTTTTTCAGCTCAAACAGCCCCATTGTTTCCTATGGGAGAATCGTGCACGAGCACGTTTTTGAGGCTGGCCGCTTGCGTAAGCAACTCTGGTATCGAGAGTTGAAGCTGCGTTAAAAATGCTTTTACGCTCCTTTTTTGGAGCCTAACGCAGCCTTTATGTGGACTCTCAATACCAGAGTTATTTTTATGGTGCGGCCAGAAAAAAGCGGGCGTTAGTTTTTCGGGTCGTTACCGACAAAACTCCAAATCTAGCCGAAAGGATGGTGTATTGGATATACATCATAGATTGTTGGCGAAGGCTACATGGGATCGATGTGGATAACATTTTTTTAATAATAGTACTAAAATTGCAATGGGTGTTGTTAAATGTGTGTGACATTATAATAATAATAATTATATTGTTTAATAATTAGCTAGATGTAATTATTTATGTGATGTTACATGATGTTGCAGGAGGATTAGTATAATGCACCTTTATGCAAGGTTGAGTATGTTTTTTGATCAATATTTGTGCTGCTGTGTTTCTTTTTAGATGGTGTACACAGGCGTGGCTTTCAGTTTCAATGGCAATCACCGTGCCTGCTCAGTGGGGCGGCTGAGATGCTGTGAGGCTTCCGGATACATAGCTGGTGTTGGTGTGGGGTATACTATATATATTAGAGGTATGTGAATTATTTTTTAAGTCTGAAGATGGGGATAATACTCCAAAACGTTACTCTATGGGTACAATAAAATTTGGATAAGGATTAAAGATCCCGCCGAGTTCTTCTCATTTGGGGACATTGTTTTATATACATATATATATATATATATATATATATACAGTTGTGCTCATAAGTTTACATACCCTGGCAGAATTTATTATTTCTTGGCCATTTTTCAGAGAATATGAATGATAACACAAAGACTTTTCTTTCACTCATGGTCAGTGTTTGGCTGAAGCCATTTATTATCAATCAAGGGGTCGATCCGATAAAAATCGTAGCCCGCAAAAGTCGGCGACGCCAATATTTGCGCGGGTTTGGTATCCTATATACGGCGTAAGCTAGAAGTTACGCGCGTATATTTCTGCTGTCGCCCATAGTTTTTTGGGCCATAGGCAGGTATACCAAACCCGCGCAGTTTGGTATCCAATATACAGCGTAAGGACTTACGTGGCGAAAATGGAGAAATCTTACTCCATTTTCACCTCGCCACGAAAAGCAGCCGTAAGAAGCCTTACGCTGACTATTGGAGCCCCGTAACTCCCTAAACTGGCTGCTAAAATAAACCTAACACCTACCGCATGCGCAATGTCTATCTCCCTGTCAACTGCGATCTGCTAAAATAAACCTAACACCTAATGCATGCGCAATGTCTATCTCCCTGTCAACCGCGATCTGCTAAATAAAACCTAACACCTAACGCATGCGCAATGTATCTCCCTGTCAACCGCGATCCCCTGCCGCAATCCATAATAAAGTATTTAACCCCTAAACCGTCGCCATCTACATAAACTAACCCCCTACTGTGAGCCCCTAAAACCGCCACCATCTAACTGATCTATCCCCTAATGTGAACCCCTTACACCGCCGCCATCTATATTAAAATTATTAACCCCTAATTTAATCTACCTACCCCGCCGCCAGCTATTTTATCTATATTAACCCTAAGTATATTATAGTTAATATAGTTATTACATTATATATATTAACTATATTAACCCTAATTATATTAGGGTTAATATAGTTAATATAGTTACTATAGTATTTATATAAACTATATTAACTCTATCTAACCCTAACACCCCTAACTAAATTCTTATTAAATAAATCTAATTCATATTATAAACTAAAATATTCCTATTTAAATCTAAATACTTACCTATAAAATAAACTCTAAGATAGCTACAATGTAATTAATAATTACATTATAGCTATGTTAGGGTTTATATTCTTTTACAGGTAAATTGTTAATTATTTTAACTAGGTATAATAGCTATTAAATAGTTATTACCTATTTAATAGCTACCTAGTTAAAATAATTACCCAATTACCTGTAAAATAAATCCTAACCTAAGTTACAAATACACCTACACTATCAATAAATTAAATAAACTACAAATATCTATCTAAAAATACAATTAAATAAACTAAACTAAATTACAAAAAAAAACCCCACTAAATTACAAAAAATAAAAAAAAATTACAAGATTTTTAAGCTAATTACACCTATTCTAAGCCCCCTAATAAAATAATAAAGCCCCCCAAAATAAAAAAATTCCCTACCCTATTCTAAATTAAAAAAAGTTCAAAGCTCTTTTACCTTACCAGCCCTTAAAAGGGCCTTTTGTGGGGGCATGCCCCAAAGAAAACTGCTCTTTTGCCTGCAAAAATAAAACACAATACCACCCCCCAACATTACAACCCACCACCCACATACCCCTAATCTAACCCAAACCCCCCTTAAATAAACCTAACACTACCCCCCTGAAGATCTCCCTACCTTGTATTCACCCAGCAGGGCCGAACCGATCCAGGCGATGTGTTCCAGCAAGCGGCAGAGAGTCTTCTTCCATCCGGGCGATGTCTTGAAGCAAGCGGCAGAGAGTCTTCTTCCATCGGCGATGTCTTCAAGCAAATCGGCATCTTCAATCTTCTTACTTCGCTCCTCCGCTGCGGAGCATCCTTCCGGCGCGACGACTTCCCGACGAATGAGGTTCCTTTAAATGACGTCATCCAAGATGGCGTCCGCCGAATTCCGATTGGCTGATAGGATTCTATCAGCCAATCGGAATTAAGGTAGAAAAGTCTCATTGGCTGATTGAATCAGCCAATCAGATTCAAGTTCAATCCGATTGGCTGAACCAATCAGCCAATCGGATTGAACTTGAATCTGATTGGCTGATTCAATCAGCCAATCAGATTTTTCTACCTTAATTCTAATTGGCTGATAGAATCCTATCAGCCAATCGGAATTCGGCGGACGCCATCTTGGATGACGTCATTTAAAGGAACCTCATTCGTCGGGAAGTCGTTGTGCCGGAAGGATGCTCCGCGGCGGAGGAGCGAAGTAAGAAGATTGAAGATGCCGATTTGCTTGAAGACGTCGCCGATGGACGAAGACTCTCTGCCGCTTGCTTCAAGACATCGCCCGGATGGAAGAAGACTCTCTGCCGCTTGCTGGAACACATCGCCTGGATCGGTTCGGCCCGGCTGGGTGAATACAAGGTAGGGAGATCTTCAGGGGGGTAGTGTTAGGTTTATTTAAGGGGGGTTTGGGTTAGATTAGGGGTATGTGGGTGGTGGGTTGTAATGTTGGGGGGTGGTATTGTGTTTTATTTTTGCAGGCAAAAGAGCAGTTTTCTTTGGGGCATGCCCCCACAAAAGGCCCTTTTAAGGGCTGGTAAGGTAAAAGAGCTTTGAACTTTTTTTAATTTAGAATAGGGTAGGGAATTTTTTTATTTTGGGGGGCTTTATTATTTTATTAGGGGGCTTAGAATAGGTGTAATTAGCTTAAAAATCTTGTAATCTTTTTTTTATTTTTTGTAATTTAGTGTTTGTTTTTTTTTGTAATTTAGTTTAGTTTATTTAATTGTATTTTTAGATAGATATTTGTAGTTTATTTAATTTATTGATAGTGTAGGTGTATTTGTAACTTAGGTTAGGATTTATTTTACAGGTAACTGGGTAATTATTTTAACTAGGTAGCTCTTAAATAGGTAATAACTATTTAATAGCTATTATACCTAGTTAAAATAATTAAAGGGACACTAAACCTTGCAATAAACTTTATCTCAAATGAACAAAACATATGTATTAATCATATTGACAATATGCTTCAATTATAAAATATTTATTGTTTTCTGTATATTCATATAACAAAATTAATAGTTTTCCAAACCCACACTTACTAGTTTAGATGTCCGTAACCAATAGTCCCTGATAACCTGCGTTATCAATATGGCCGTAATCCGCCTTACTGCGCATGCGCTTTATTCTTCCCCGTCATCAAAAACATCACAATCCTTTTGAGCTGCAGACCGCCGCGTTATGCCAGTAGATGCCTTGTAATGGCATTTGTAATCAAATAGGCAATATGCGCATGCGATAAAACGGTGGAATGATTTGCGCATGCGCCCGATGACGAATCCTTGGGATAATTATATGCACGCTAGAGCATAGCGATTGGACTAACTGTATTCTAATTTCTACACTGAGAAAGGTGGTTTGGCTTGGGTGACGCGATTTCAAGGATTTTGTATCTCCTTTTCTAAGTCAAGAAATACTCGTTTAATATTCAAATCAGGTAAGTTTTAATCCCTAAGTTATTTGTAATCGATTTTAGGTTGTTCAGTGTAGTAAAAAAAACAAAGTTTTGGAATCCTTTAACAATTTACCTGTAAAATAAATATAAACCCTAACATAGCTATAATGTAATTATTAATTACATTGTAGCTATCTTAGGGTTTATTTTATAGGTAAGTATTTAGATTTAAATAGGAATATTTTAATTAATAATATTAATATTAGATTTATTTTAATAAGAGTTTAGTTAGGATGTTAGAGTTAGATAGGGTTATTATACTTAATATATATATAATATAATAACGATATTAACTATATTAACCCTAATATAATTAGGGTTAATATAGTTAATATATATAATATAATAACTATATTAACTATATTAACCCTAATATAATTAGGGTTAATATAGTTAATATAGCTGGCGGCGGTGTAGGGGGATTAGATTAGGGGTTAATACATTTATTATAGGTGGCCGCGGTGTAGGGGGATGTAGATTGTAGGCAAAAGAGCTGTTTACTTTGTGACAAAGCCCCGCCAAAAGCCCTTTTAAGGGCTGGCAAAAGAGCTGTTACTTTGGGGCAATGCCACGCAAAAAGCCCTTTTCAGGGCTATTTGTAGGGTTAGACTTAGGTTTAGTGGTAGGGATAGTTTAGTATTTTAGGGGTTAAATAATTTAATATAGATGGCGGCGGGGTAGGGGGATTAGATTAGGGGTTAATAATTTTAAAATAGATAGCGGCGGGGTAGGGGCTCACTTTAGGGGGTAGGTAAGGTAGATGGCGGCGGTGTTAGGGGCTCACTTTAGGGGGGTTATAGATTTAATATAGCTGGCGGCGGTTTAGGGGTTAATAATTTTATTAGGTTGCGGCGGGCTCCGGGAGCGGCGGTTTAGGGGTTAATACATATTTTATTGTTAGGATAGTGAGGGAGGATAGCGGATAGAGGGTTAGACGTGTCGGGCTATGTTAGGGAGGCGTGTTAGACTTGTCGGGCTATGTTAGGGAGGCATGTTAGACAGTGCGGGTGATTTAGACTTTAGTCAGGTTTTGTAGGCGCCGGCAGTTTCTAACGTGCCGTAAGTCACTGGCGACGCCAGAAATTTGTACTTGCGCAGATTTCTGGACATCGCTGGTTTGTCAGACTTACGGCACGTTAGCATCTGACGGTGCAGTATATGGGATAGCTCGAGTTGCGAGCTGAAACTGCTGGCGATGCGGGTTCCCTCGCTTGCGCCGCAAACTACGATCTATATCGGATCGCGCCCCAACTGTGTTTACTCTTTTTTGGATCATAATGACAACAGAAACTACCCAAATGACCCTGATAAAAAGTTTACATACCCTGGTGATTTTGGCTGATAACATGCACACAAGGTAACCATCCTCACCTGTGATCTGTTTGCTTGTAATTAGTGTGTGTGTATAAAAGGTCAATGAGTTTCTGGACTCCTGACAGACCCTTGCATCTTTCATCTAGTGCTGCACGGATGTTTCTGTATTCTGAGTCATGGGGAAAGAAAAAGAATTGTCAAAGGATCTGTGGGAAAAGGTAGTTGAACTGTATAAAACAGGAAAGGGATATAAAAAGATATCCAAGGAATTGAGAATGCAAATCAGCAGTGTTCAAACTGTAATCAAGAAGTGGAAAATGAGGCGTTCTGTTTGATAAAATACTGCATTCATCTTGCCATCAATTCTAACCAAATTTCCTGTGCCTTTGTAGCTCACACATCCCCAAAACATCAGCGATCCATCTCCGTGTTTCACAGTAGGAATGGTGTACCTTTCATCATAGGCCTTGTTGACTCCTTTTCAAATGTAGCGTTTATGGTTGTGGCCAAAAAGCTCAATTTTGATCTCATCACTCCAAATGACTTTGTGCCAGAAGGTTTGAGGCTTGTCTCTGTGCTGTTTGGCATATTGTAAGCGGGATACTTTGTGGCATTTGTGTAGTAATTGCTTTCTTCTGGCTACTCGACCATGCTGCCCATCTTTCTTCAAGTGCCTCTTTATTGTGCATCTTGAAACATCCACACTACATGTCCTGTATTTCACCTGAAGTTATTTGTGGGTTTGTCTTTGCATAACAAACAATTTTCCTGGCAGTTGGGGCTGAAATTTTAGTTGGTCTACCTGACCGTGGTTTGGTTTCAACAAAACCCATCATTTTCCACTTCTTGATTAGAGTTTGAACACTGCTGATTTGCATTCTCAATTCCTTGGATATCTTTTTATATCCCTTTCCTGTTTTATACAGTTCAACTACCTTTTCCCGCAGATCCTTTGACAATTCGTTTGCTTTCCCCATGACTCAGAATCCAGAATCATCAGTGCAGCACTGGATGAAAGATGCAAGGGTCTGTCAAGAGCCCAGAAACTCATTGACCTTTTATACACACACACACTAATTACAAGAAAAAAGATCACAGGTGAGGGTGGTTACCTTTAATAGCCATTCAAACCCCTTTGTATCAACTTGTGCGCATGTTATCAGGCCCAAATCACCAGGGTATGTAAACTTTTGATCAGGGTAGTTTCTGTTGTCATTAGGATTTAAAAAGAGTAAACACAGTTGATTGATAATAAATGGCTTCAGCCAAACACTAACCATGGGTGAAAGAAAAGTTTTTTTGTGTTATCATTCATATTCTTTGAAAAATGGCCAAGAAATCATAAATTCTGCCAGGGTATGTAAACTTAAGAGCACAACTGTATATATATATATATATATTAAAGAGGGCTAGCACTCACAAGTCTCTCTTATTGCAATTGCCCAGGGTGCATTCAGGAAGTCATACAATTTTTCATTACATTTAAGCGTTCTCCAGGTCCTGTGTAACCGTTAACAATTTAATCAATGTGATTCAATTACATATATTAAATTGGTAATGGTTAAACAAGACCCAGAGAGTGCGTGTGTGTGTGTGTATGTGTGTATATATATATATATATATATATATATATATATATATAAAAATGTGTGTGTGAAGTGCAGTGACATGTATATATAGTGTATATATATATATATATATAAATAATAAACATAGTTGTTATAATACTTTTATATATGTGCATGCTGATATAAAGTTGTAATACATTTTATATATATATTCTGTTCACTATGCAAAGCCTAATGTTTTTTAAGAAAAAAAATAAAAGCATAATCTGGTGTGATATGTTAAAATGTTGCCATAATATGAGATGTTTTAACACACTAGAGTCATGTGCATCTGTTTCACAACTGACTGAAAACAGAAGCTTAAAAACACTATAAAATGTGCACTTAAAATTCCTCTAGCCCAGGTATTTATTTATGTTTTCTTTGTAGATTCATTGCTTTTTCCTTAATGCCCTGCTAAGATCTTTCATTTAGTATTCAGCTCATCAATCTGAGACAATAGACAGATTTTCTCAGCAGTTTTCATTCTCTCTGAAAATTATGACGGGCACATAACTAGGCCCCAGCCAAAGAAAGATGAAATGACACATCCATTTCTTAAGATGTTTTCTGAAGCCTTTAATTTACTGGGCTGCCCTTGAATTTCTATTATACAGCTCATATGAGATGGCATTAGTAAAATTAATCCCATCTGCAAATCTGTAAATTCAGAAGGAAAAAAAAAAAAGAAAAAAACTTTGAGCTGAGTGTATTTTTGTCTCAGCTTCATACGACAGTTAAATGTAAATTTGACCATTCTTCTTAACACTGGTGTCATATAAATGAACTGCTGGCCAATCTGATTTAGATAGCAGTGTATATGCATTTTAAAACTTGTGTTATAAAAGCAATAAAATATATGCAGTGTGCTGAAAGGTTGAGAACTTTTATGAAGCAGTAATGCATAGTGTTCTTACCTAGATTTTTTTCCTAACAAACTTTAGCACATTAAAGTTATTGGACAATAAACCTTGTGAAAACAATTGCTTAAAGTTCTCTGTGCATTCTAATGTCTACCCTCTCACATCCTGCATTTTTTTTCTCACTCGCAGTACATAAAACATGTTAGGATTTCCACTGCTGACAAAAGAAAGCAATTAACACTTCTTTATTCAACCAAGCAATTACATCAATGGCAGGAAGCAAAAATATAAATCATTCCTGTGTATAAATAATGCAGTGTGTTGGTATGAAATTTGTACTTTTTAAATTAAATAGTTAAAATATAAAATAATATATAATTGGGTTATATTATATATCAAAATGAGATGTTATGATGGAAAAATCAGTTTTAAAAGGACAGTCTACAATAGAATTGTTATTGTTTTAAAAGATAGATAATCCCTTTTTTACCCATTCCCCAATTTTGTATAACCAGCACAGTTATATTAATATACTTTTTACTTCTGTGATTACCTTGTATCTAAGCCTCTACTGACTGCCCCCTGATCACATGACTTGAACACAATGTGATCTATATGACCCACATCAACTAGCAGTCTCTTGTTATGAAAAGCAAATAAAAAAGCATGTAATTAAGAGGCTGCCTATAGAGGCTTAGAAACAGGCAGAAATGTAGAGGTTTAAATGTTATTAAGTATATTAATATATCAATATTGGTTGTGCAAAGCTGGGGAAGGGATAGTAAAGGCATTAACTATCTTTTTAAACAATAAAAATTTTAGTGTAGACTGTCCCTTCAAGGGGCATAAATGTCAACAATATGCTGGTGGTATGAAGTCCAAACGTATTATCATAATGCAATTTGCAATACAAAGTTTGGTTAAAAAAATGCACATTTAGACTTTTTTTTTACACCAAGATCAGCTATCACCTTGTAGCTAGAGCAAATTAGTGTGTATGCATCATGGATTAGCTTGTCTAGTGAGCTAATGCATGTGCAAGACTATACTAAGAAATCAGCTTCTATATATCTGCTATGATTAGCACTGCGGAATCTTTTAGAGGTGCTGAAATCAGTTTTAAAATATTGTGAAGTTTGAGGTTAAAAGGTATGCATTTTTATTACAGGAATGTAAATTTATTCTATACTTTATACTTTAAATAACTTACGGCTAAATTACGAGTTTTGCGTTATGAGTGAAAAAGCCTCATAACGCTGCTTTTTCACTATCACTGCTATTACGAGTTTTGCAGGTATAGGTGCACCGCACACTTTTTTGGCCATAACGCAACGTAACTACCGCAGCTTTCAAAAAGTCCTTTTCCAATGGGACTTCCATAGCTCTGGTATTACGAGTTTGCCTGTCTGGCCAAAAAGTGAGCGGTACACCCTATACCGTCAAGATTTGTACCGTAAATTGAAAGTCAATAGTTATGAGTTTTACGCTACAAAGCTGTAACATAAAACTCACAACTAAAGTGATACAAAGTACACTAATACCCATAAACTACATATTAACCCCTAAACCGAAGCCCTCCCGTATCACAAACACTAAAATAAAATTATTAACCCCTAATCTGCCACTCCAGACATCGCCGTTACTATAATAAACATATTAACCCCTAAACCTCCGTACTCCCGCATCACAAACACTAGTTAAATATTATTAACCCCTAATCTGCTGTCCCTAACATCGCCGCAACCTACATTACTGTTATTAACCCCTAATCTGCTGAACCCAAAATCGCCACCCCTATACTAAAGTTATTAACCCCTAAGCCTAACCCTAAGTCTAGCCCTAACCCTAACACCACTAATTTTAAATAATTAAAATAAATCTAAATAAAAATTACAAATAATACCCAAATAAGTCCTATTTAAAACTAAATACTTACCTGTAAAATAAAAACTAAGCTAGCTACAATATAACTAATAGTTACATTGTATCTATCTTAGGTTTTATTTTTATTTCACAGGTAAGTTTGTATTTATTTTAACTAGGTAGACTAGTTAGTAAATAGTTATTAACTATTTACCGACTACATAGTTAAAATAAATACAAATTTACCTGTAAAATAAAACCTAACCTGAGTTATACTAACACCTAACATTACACTACAATTAAATAAATTACATTAATTAAATACAATTAACTAAATTACAAAAAATAAAAAACACTAAATTGCACAAAATAAAAAAGAAATTATGAAATATTTAAACTAATTACACCTAATCTAAGAGCCCTATAAAAATAAAAAAGCCCTAGCCTAAACTAAACTGCCAATAGCCCTTAAAAGGGCCTTTTGCGGGGCATAGCCCCAAAGAAATCAGCTCTTTTACCTGTAATAAAAAAATACAAACAACCCCCCAACAGTAAAACCCACCACCCACACAACCAACCCCCCAAATAAAATCCTATCTAAAAAACCTAAGCTTCCCATTGCCCTGAAAAGGGAATTTGGATGGGCATTGCCCTTAAAAGGGCATTTAGCTCTTTTTCCTTGCCCAAAAACCTAAGCTAAAAATAAAACCCACCCAATAAACCCTTAAAAAAAAACTAACACTAACCCCAGAAGATCCACTTACAGTTTTTGAAGACCGGACATCCATCCTCAACGAAGCCGGGAGAAGTCTTCATCCAGGCGGCAAGAATTCCTCAATGAAGTCGGGAGAAGTCTTCATCCAAGCGGCAAGAAGTGGTCCTCCAGACGGGCAGAAGTCTTCATCCAGACAGCATCTTCTATCTTCATCCTTCCAACACGGAGTGGTTCCATCTTAAAGACATCCGGTGCGGAGTATCCTCTTCTTTTGACGGCTACTGAAGAATGAAGGTTCCTTTAAGGGATGTCATCCAAGATGGCGTCCCTATAATTCCGATTGGCTGATAGAATTCTATCAGCCAATCAGAATTAAAGTTGAAAAAATTCTATTGGCTGATGCAATCAGCCAATAGGATTGAGCTTCAATCCTATTGGCTGATCCAATCAGCCAATAGGATTGAGCTCGCATTCTATTGGCTGTCCGGTCTTCAAAAACTGTAAGTGGATCTTCAGGGGTTAATGTTAGGTTTTTTTAAGGGTTTATTAGGTGGGTTTTATTTTAAGCTTAGAGTTTGGGCTGAAAAAGAGCTTAATGCCCTTTTAAGGGCAATGCCCATCCAAATGCCCTTTTCAGGGCAATGTGGAGCTTAGGTTTTTTAGATATGATTTTATTTGGTGGGGTTGGTTGTGTGGGTGGTGGGTTTTACTGTTGGGGCGGTTGTTTGTATTTTTTTTTTACAGATAAAAGAGCTGATTTCTTTGGGGCAATGCCCCACAAAAGCCCCTTTTAAGGGCTATTTTAAGTTTGTTTGTTTTTTATTTTGGGGGGCTTTTTTATTTTTATAGGGCTTTTAGATTAGGTGTAAATAGTTTAAATATTTGATCATTTCTTTTTTATTTTGTGTAATTTAGTGTGTTTTATTGTAATTTAGTTAATTGTATTTAATTAATGTAATTTATTTAATTGTAGTGTAAGGTTAGGTGTTAGTGTAAGACAGGTTAGGTTTTATTTTACAGGTAAATTTGTATTTATTTTAACTAGGCAGCTAGTAAATAGTTAATAACTATTTACTAACTAGTCTACCTAGTTAAAATAAATACAAACTTTCCTGTGAAATAAAAATAAAACCTAAGATAGCTACAATGTAGCTATCTTAGGGTTTATTTTATGGGTAAGTATTTAGTCTTAAATAGTAATTATTTAGTTAATGATAGTAATTTTTATTTAGATTTATTTTAATTATATTAAAGTTAGGGGTGTTAGGGTTAGGCTTAGGGTTAGGTTTAGGGGTTAATAACTTTAGTATAGTGGCGGCAACTTTGGGGGCGGCAGATTAGGGGTTAATAAATTTATGTAGGTGGCGGCGACATTGGGGGCGGCAGATTAGGGGTTAATAAGTATAATGTAGGTGGAGGCGATGTCGGGGACGGCAGATTAGGAGTTAATAAGTGTAATGTATGTGTCAGCGACATTGTGGGCGGCATATTAGGGGTTAATAACTGTAATGTAGGTGTCGGCCCTGTCAAGGGGGGCAGATTAGGGGTTAATAAGTATAATGTAGTTATCGACGATGTCGGGGGCGGCAGATTAGGGGTGTTTAGACTCAGGGTTTATGTTAGGGTGTTAGGTGTAAACATACATTTTCTTTCCCTATAGGAATCAATGGGGCTACGTTACGGAGCTTTGCACTCATTTATTGCAGATGTTAGGCTTTTTTTTAGCTGGCTCTCCCCATTGATGTCTATGGGGAAATCATGCA